>NW_028258410.1:10769629-10939260 GCF_053883595.1 Heterocephalus glaber
TCTTATAAAAAAATTATGTTCTCAAGAGAACAGGCCCTGCCCTGCCTGCCTGCATACACTGCACCGTCCCTGGACATCTTGCATTGTGACCCAAGTTGGAGAGGAGCAGAGTGGACCAACTACCAAGTCCTAGCCAGGTCTGGACCTTGGTTCTCCTCGGCACTGGGCAGCAGAACTGACAGCCAAAAGTTGACAGCCCAACTGTGGACAAGACCAACACCCCAGGGGAGAGTTTCACTACAGGGCTGACCTGTTACCCTCCCACAGAGACCAGTGAGAGGCAGTCTTGGGAGACAAGCTTGGAGAAGATAAGAGCTAGACAAAGATCTCCTGAGATCCTCTAAGGAACTCAAGCTCAGGCCAGGAAGATCGCAGGCCTTGTATTTAGTGGTAGGAGGCCAAGTACGGTGGGTGGTGAGTGTAACCTGCTGAAGGCGTGGATCTGAAGGAGACAGCATTTAGTCCAGTGGTATGCTTGACCTCTTGCACCACTCCCTACATCCAGCAGAAACCAATGGTCTGATATACTGGAGGCCACTATCTGGGTTGCCTATGTGTGCATACTAAAACCATAGACCTCCTTGCTTTGTTAATGGGTGGTTTATGAGTGGTTCTTAGAGTCTGTTGATAATCACTTTATATTCCGTGCTATTGTCTCTGACTTTCCTACTAGAGCCAAGGTTATATGGCTTTTGCTATCAATTGGTTTCTCTATATGCCTGGGGTTCACAAATAACACTATGGCCCATTCTTGAAGAACCAGGTAGTGGGCCAAAGTAGTGCAAATCCAAGCACAGAGCACAGAAAACAAAAAATAGAAACATGAGAAGACAAGGCAGCAAAATGCCCCCCCAAAACTCCCAACTCCCCGAGAGCTGATCTAGAGGGCATAGGGGGAGGAAAACATGAATCACACAGCAGAAACGTCTGAAGGGCACCAAAGGAGGTAAAAACAGTAAGGTGCTTGGTGAATTCAAAGGAGGTGTAACAGACGATGACTGTAGTGAGACAAGTGATTAGTAAGTCTAGAGAAGACTAAAAATACCTTGTGGCTTGAAAGAAAGATGCAAAACATGAATGCCACACACAGAAAAGAATGGGAATCCATAAAAAGCTCCAAATAGAAGCCTAGGACATTAAAAATATGATTGGAGGGCTGGCAATTTATTCAGTGGTTCCCCCACCTGTCTTGCAAGCACAAGGTCCCGAGTTCGATCCCCAGTACCAAAAAAAGGGGGGGGGGCTGGGGACATAGCTCAGTAAGAAAGCTCTGAGTTTAATTCCCAGATACCAAAAATATGATTGGAAGAATGGGCAGCAGAAGTGACCAAGGTGAGGACAGGGTGTCAGACTCAGAAGACAGGGCTGTGGTTAGTGATCAGTTAATGAAGGGTATCGCAAAAACACAAGAGAGTGTGAGAAATGGATCCAACAGCTGCCGGATGACTCAAAGAAGACTAATATGGGAAATATTGGAATAAATGAAAAATCAGGAGACAGCACAAAGGACATAAAAATAAACCTGTTTACAGAATAGCAGAAAGCTTTTCAGACATGGAAAAAGAACCTACAGGTAACATACAGATAAGTGAGATGTACAGAACCCTGAATACCCTGATCAGAAGACAAAACAAAAAACAAAAACACTCCAAGCCACCTCATAATTAAAATATCAGAAATCCAACATAAAAATAGAGTTTTAAAAGCTGCTAGAGAGAAGCAACAAATCACTTATACAGGAAAACCCATCAGAATTAAAACAGACTTAACTCAAATGTTAAGGGCAAGGAGAACATAGAATGAAATGTTTCAAGTCCTAAAAGAAAACAACTGTCAAGCCAGACTGATATACCATAAAAAATTATCTTTCAAAATTGATGGAAAAATAAGATATTTCCATGATAAAGAATAACCTAAAGGAATTCATGACCAAACAGCCTTTCAAAAATTCTCAAGGATATCCTAAAAAGAGACAAAGAAGCCAACAATGCCAAAAGGTCCAATAGAATGAATATATCAGGTAGGGACACTAATTAGATAGGAAAGAAAGCAAAACAACAACAACAGGTAAATAATACAATGACAGGAACAAGTCCATACTTATCAATTATAACTATCAATGTGAATGGACTCAATTTGCCTATTAAAAGACACAGATTAGTAGAATGGATCAAGAAAAGAAATCCAATGGTATGCTGTATATAAGAAGTATTTAACACAAAATATTCATAGACTAAATTCAAAAGTCAAAGGATAAAAAGCAATATTCCATGCAACAGGATCACCAAAACAAGCAGGAGTTGCTATCCTATTGACAGACAAAGTAGATTTTCAGCCAAAGCTGATCAAAAGAAGCAAAGAAGGACATTACACATTGGTTAATGGAACTATTCAACAGGAAGAGATAACGACTATAAATATATATGCAACAAACCACAGTGCACCCAACTCATAGAGCAAACTCTAAAGGACACAAAAAACCAGATAAGCATCAATATAATTATAGCTGGGGACCTAAATATCAAATTATCACAAATAGATCAACTAAAAAAATCAACAAAGAAATACGAGTTGAACCAAATCTTTGAATAAATGGACTTAATAGATACATACAGAGTGCTCCACCCAACAACAACAGAATACACATTTGTTTTGGCAGCACATGGTACCTTCTCTAAGACATACCACATACTAGCTAATAAAAAATGCACAAGTGAATGCAAAAGAATCAAAGCTATCCCACACATATTATCTCATCCAATCGCAGTACAATAAAACTAGAAAGCAAAAGCAAAAGAAACCACAGAAACTATGGAAATATATGGGAATTAAACAATACACTCTTGAATGAATAACCAGTTGGTCACAAAAGAAATTAAGGAAGAAATAAGACAGTTCCTAGAATTGAATAACAATGCTAGTACAATCTACTAGAACTTATAGGATCCAATAAAAGCAGTCCTACAAGGGCAGTGTACTATCTGTGAATGCACAAATCAGAAAAATAGAACAAGCCCAAATTAATAACCTAATGATGCATCTCAAGACCCTAGAAAAACAAGAACAACCCAAATTCAAACCGTGTACTAGGAATAAATTATAAAAACCAGATTTTAAAAAATTAATGAAATGGAGTCTAAAAAGCAATAAAAAGAATCAATGAATTGAAGAGCTGGTTGTTTGAAAGGATAAACAAAATAGACAAACCCTTAGCCAATCTAACCAATAAATAAATAAATGAAAGGAAAGACACAAATCACAATGGACACTGCTGAGTTCAGAAAATTAATATCAACTCCCTCACAAACATATATGCCAAGCAATCTGAGAACTCATAAGAAATGACGAGACTCCTAGATAAATATGAATTACCAAAACCAAGCAAAGAAGCTTCAAAAATCAAACCTACCAATTAAGAAAAGCCCAGGGCCTGAAAGATTCACAGACAAAATGTACAAGCACTTCAGGGAAAATTTAACACCAACACTCCTCAAATTTTTTTGGAATTAAGAGGGCAGGAGTATTCCCAAAATCATTCTTGGAAGCTAGCATTACTCTGATCCTAAAACCTGATAAGAATCTAACCAAAAAGAAAACTACAGACAAATCTCTCTAATGAACATAGATGCAAAAATTTTCAACAAGATACTGGGAAACAGAATGCAGCAAATCATCAAAAAGATTATATAGTATGACCAAGCAGGCTTCATCCCAGAGATGCAAGGATGGTTCAATATATGCAAATAAATAAATGTAATTCATCACATAAAGAAAAGCAAGCACAAAAATCATATGATTGTCTTAATAGGTGTACCAAAGCCCTTTAACAAAATCCAACAGCCATTCATGATAAAAAACCCTGAAGAAAACAGGTACAGAAGGACTCATCTCAATCTGATAAAAGCCATTTATGACCAACCTACTGCCAACATCATATTAAAAAGGGGCAATTGAAAGCCTTCTCTCTAAATTCATTACCACTCCTGTTCAACACAACCCTTGAAACATTAGCCAAAGCAACCAGGCAAGAGAAAGAAATACAAGAAATACATATAAAAAAGGATGACTATATAATTATTTGCAGGTGACATGATCCTATACCTACAAGATCCAAAAAATTCCACCAAAAGACTAGAATGAATAGCCAAATTCAACAAAGTAGCAGGATATGAAATAACCACACAAAAATCAATAGCATTCCTATACACTAATAATGAATTCACTAGGAAGAAATTAGGAAAATACCACCATTCACAATAGCATCAAGAAAAATCAAGTACTTAGGAATTAACTTAAGAAAGTTAAAGACCTCTACAAAGAAAATTATATCACTCTGTAAAAGGAGAGTAAAGAGGACATCAGAAAGTGGAAAGATATCCCATATTCCTGGATAGACAGAACTAATATAGTAAAAATGGCTGTACTAATACCAACAATATTCTCACAGATCTATATAAACAATCTAAAACTCCATGGAACCAGAAAAGACCCAAAATAGCAAAAGAAATTCTAGGTAACAATAGCAAAGCAACAATCATTACTATCCCAGATTTGAAGTTATATCAAAAGCTACAGTGATTTAAAAAAAAAAGCATGGTACTGGCACAAAAAACAGAAATGTAGATCAATGGAATAGAATAGAGGAAGCAGAAATAACCCTAGACACTTTGAATTATTTGATCTTTGACAAAGGGGCAAAAAACATACACTGGAGGAAAGATTGCCTCTTCAAAAAATGGTACTGGGAAAACTGGATATCCACATGCAGAAGATCGAGTATAGATCCATATATCTCACCATGTACTAACTAAAATCAAATTGCATCAGAGATCTAAATGTTAAAGCAAAGAATCTGCTAGAAGATAAAATAGGTAAAACTCTTGAAGACATAGGTGTAGGCAAGGACTTCCTGAACAGAGAACTCCAGTGGAAGAAGAAATACTGAGAACCAACAAATGGGATCATATCCAATTAAACCGCTTCTGCACAGCAAAGGAAACAACCAGCACAGTGAAGGGACAGGTGAAAGAACTGGAAAAAATTCTGCCAATGCTTCCACTGACAGTGGACTAACATTTAGAATATATAAAAAACTCAAAAAAAATTAGACTCCCCCAAATAAAAGACCTGATAAAAAACTGGGCAACCAAAATGTATAGACACTTCTCACAAGAAGGAAAGTACAGATGTCCAGTAAGCACATAAAAAATGTTCAACATGACTGGCTATAAGAGAAATGCAAATTAAAACTACATTAAGATAGGCCAGGGATTTAGCTCAGTGGTTCTGGCACCTGCCTCACAAGTGCAAGGTCCCGAATTTGATCCCTGGTACAAAAATAACCCCCCCAAAAAACCCCATTAAGATACAATCTTATCCTAGAAAGAATGGCTCCCATCAAGAGTTATTAATAGTAACAAACGCTGGTGAGGATGTGGGGAAAAAAATCTCTTCTACATTGTTGATAGGAATGTAAACTAGAAAAACCACTATAGAAATCAGGGTAGCGATTTCTCAAAAAACTAAAAATAGAAATTTCATTTGACTCAGCTATCCCCCTTCTAGATATCTTCCCAAAAATGTTAAAATCATGTTAACAGAGATACATGCAAACCCATGTAGATCGCAGCACAATTTGTGATAGCTAGAGCTTGGAACCAGTGTACATATCCATCAACTGATGAATGGATAAGGAAAATGTGGTTTTTATATACAATGGGGTATTATTGTGTCATAAAGATAAACTTGAGGCATTTTTAGGCAAATGGATGCTACTTGAGAACATATCAAGTAAAACAAGTCAGACAGGCAAGCTTAAATATCACATGGTTCCTCTTATATAAGAAACTCAAAAAATATATATATATACTTACAAATAAAGAGCAAAACTGAAGGTAGAGAAATAGGCAGTAGGCAGAAGTTCAAATGATTCCCCAAATTTTCTATTCTGTTGTTCTAAAAATATTTAAATATATATGCTAATTTGTTTCATTTACACTACCAGTCTCTCTTAGTTCATTGAAAAGAAGGTTTTGCACTATTATCTGTTTCTTTTTGTGAAAGGGATTCTTGTCTGTGACTTACACCCTGAGTGACATTTTGACTGTTCCTTTAAGCCTATGGAAAGTGATCCAAGGGAACCAGGGCAAGGGGTGTAGGAGGGAAGGGCAATGAGAGGAATGAAAATGTGCCGTGGACCGGATGCTAAAAACCCATTAGTGCAGACCTGGTAGCCATGACATGAGCTAAGAAAAGTACTACCAACAAGTATGAAAAAGGGGAAAAGGGAATCAGAGGAGAAGGGGAGAGAAGGGAAAGGGGATTAAAAAGACAAACTGGAATATGTACGTGTGACCACTCCCCAAGGTGATGATGAACTGCATGAATTGTAAACACGTACTAATAAAATTTAAAAATTATTAAAACAGATTATGGTACACAGTATATTATTGGTATTCTCCAATTATTTTGTTATGAAATTTTGTTTCTTTTTAATACAACTAAGATGAGTGTTTTTATATTTTCTTAATTAATACCTACATGTACTATATTAAAATAAAAAATTATCTTCTCAGATTGTGTCCGTTCAGGGGATAGTCTGCTATCTCCATGAGGACAAACCCCTCCTTTCTGGAGGACATGGCTCTCACCAGACAACAAAGCTCACAGCACCTTGATCTCGGACTTCTCAGGCTTCACGACTAGGAGAAAATAAACTTCTGTTCTTTGTAAACAAGCCAGTCTCGGGCATTTTGCTATTGCAGCACAAAAGGGCTAAGATGATGTGTTAACCACAGAGAGCTCCATGAGCACCTGTCAGCTCCACACACACCTGTTGTCCGTACAGCGAGATACCTGCTAAGTGCATAGGAGACCTCCGAAAACACCTGCTAAATGCACAGAGTGATTTCCCTGAGCATCTGTTAACTGCATGGAAAGACCTCAGTAAGCACCTGTCACACACCAGTGACCGGCTGGGCGAAGGATCATGCCGAGTACCCGGCCAGCCTCTTTTGCTCATTCCTCAGGACAGCTGCAGCAGGTTCTGGAAGGCTCTGTCTCTCAGCTGCTTCCAGCTCATCCATCTGCTCATCTTAAGGAAAGATGTGAGGAGGCCAGAGACACCATCTCAGTCCCCACCCCAGCAGGGCCTGGGTTGATCTCCTCCCATCATTGGCTTGTCAGATTCTCAATGGGAAGATGAACATGTCCTTCTCTGAGAGGAAACTGAGGCTCACGGAGATGTGGCAGCCCCAAGGCCACACATGTGGGGACCTGAATGAATGAATTCTGAGAGGTGTTCAGGGCCTGGAGCCCAGCCAAGGCCACCAGATCCCAGGCTGGCCTCCGCTCTGGGGCACTGAGCAGGGTGAGTGGTGAGGCCACCTTGCCAGGCCTCCTCTGCGGAGGGGCTAGGCTGGAGCAGGGCAGTGAAATAGCAAACCAACTTGGAAGTGTGCTTGTAACAGTGGAAGCATATTCTGATTTCTGAATCTGAATGGCAGTTAGGAGTCAGAGAACATGTGACATTTTATTCCCTACAAGTAAACAGAAAAGCCGATTCCTGCCCGGGCTTCCTCAGAAGCAGTGGACGAAGAGGGATGTCAAGACACAAAAGGCTTTGTGGGTCAGGTCCCGTGTACTGTGCAGCATAACCGGCCAGGGACACAGTGGCCTGATGGACACCCAGGTACTGCCTGTCTCCTTTTGCAGCTGTGACTTGGTTTTGCTCACCACACATGCGGGAGGTGCTCACTAACACACCAGAATGGCTGCATGGTCCATGTGTGACCCTAAGTGGGACAGAACTCCTCTCGTGAGCGCACAGGATGGACATTTGGTCTGCCCACACTCTCCTGTTCCCGCTTTAGCGAGGAGTCCGACCCGCCATTCCCAGGCATGAAGCCGATGGCAGTGCTCGGCCTGCAGCTCTGGGTCAACCCTTTCGACCTCAGTCACTCCTGGTAGACGGAGTTGTTCGCAGCAAACAGCCTGCGTTGGGGACAGGGCTTGGACCTGAGAATTCTGCAGACCTGACAGAGCTGGGCTGAGGCCTAAGCAGGACCAAGAGGCCCGTGTGCTCCGTGTGGTTCTCAGGACTTGCAGCAGTTGCCCTGACAGGTGCTCAGCAAGGTCCCTCTGCGCAGTTACACGTCTCAGACAAGGCATAGAAGAAATGTCCCTCGACTCAGTGAAAATGACAAGCCCACGGCTAACCCACTCCACGGTGAAAAGCTGAAAGCTTTTCTTATAAGATCAGGAACAAGACAAGGTTGGCAACTCCCACCACTTCCAGTCAACAAAGTACTGAATGTTCTATCCGGTGAAATTAGAAAAGAAAAAAGAAAAAGCATCCAAACTGGAAAGGAAGGCTAAAACTCTGAGGATGACAATGTCTTATACTGAGAAAACCCTAAAGACGCTACCAAAAAAAAAAAAAATCTCACAATAAATCTACAAATTCAGTAAAGTTTCAGGATACAAAAATCAACATACAAAAAACCAGCTTTTTAACACATTAACAATGAACTGTCTGAAAAAGAAATTAAGAAATCAATCCCATTCAGGGTAGCATAAAAATACTTAGGGATCAATTTCACCAACAAAGTGAAATAAGTATGTACTGAAATTTTACAAATCTTAAAACCTGTCTGGGAATATAAAGGACCTCAACTAGCCAAACTGATGGTCAGCAGAAAGAACAAAGCCAGAGGCATCACACTGCCTGAACCCAAAATCTGTTACAATGCTGTCCTAATCCAAACAACCAGGCCGGCACAAAACCAGATACATGGACAGGTAGAACAGGAAAGAGCCCAGAAACAAACTGCTTCTAAGGCTAACTGATTTTCCATTAAGATGGCAAGAATATACAATCGGAAAGGACAGTCCTTTTAATAAATGGCATCGAGAAAACTGGATACCTATATTCTGAAGAACAAAACTGAAGTCTTTTCACACACCGCATACAAAAGTCACTGTGAAATGGATTAAGGACTTAAACATAAGACCTGAAGCTGCTACATTACTAGAGGAAAACGGGGAAATGTTCCACAACATTGTCCACAAATATGTCTTGTATATGATCCCAAAAGTAAAGACCAAAGCAAAATTAAACAAATGAGATTGCATCAAATTAAAAAGCACAGCTAAGGAAACAAGCTAAAGAGCCCACAGATGGGGAGAAAGTATATGCAAACCATCTACCTGATAAGAGGCTTATATCCAAAGTGCACAAGGAATGTGAACAACCCAAGAGCAAGGAAGCAAAGAACCCAGGTCTTTAAAAATGGAGGAAACAATGTAAATAGACATTTCTGAAAATAATATATATACATTTATATTTGCACATGACCTCTAACCATCAGAGAAAAATGCAAATTAAAACCACAACGAGGGCCCAGGGATTTAGCTCAGTGGTTTCGCCGCCTACTGCGCAAGCACCCGAGTTCGATCCCTGGTACCAAAAAAAATAAAAATAAATAAAAATAAAACCACAATGATATTATCACCTCATGCCTGTTAGAAAGACTATTATGAAAAAGAAGACACGTGTTGGCACAGATGTGGAGAAAAAGGCTCTGTGTACTTTTGGTAGGGGTGTAAATTAATGCACACATTATGGAAAACAAGATGGAGGTGTCTCTGAACACTAAAAGTGGAATTACATATGATACAGCAATCCCATTTTGAGCACATATACAAAGGAACTGAAATCGGTATGCATTAGAGATACCTGCACGCCTATGTTTACTGCACCCTCATTCACAATAGCTAAAATATGTCAGCAACCCATGTACCATCATCACTGGATAAATGAACAAAAATTGTGGCATTTGTATACAACAGAATACTATTCAGACTTTTAAAAGGAAGTTAAGGAGGAAATTCTGTCATTTGCGGCAACATGGATGAACCGTGAGGACTTTATGCTAAGAGAAATAAGCCAGTCACAGAATGACAAATGCTGCATGCTGTCTCTTAGAGCTGGAATCTAAGAGCTGAACTTACAGGAGTAGAAAGCGGAATGGTTACCAGAGGGTGGGGAAAAAAGAGACCTTGGTCAAAGAGATCATTCTAGTTAGACAAAGGGAATGATCTCTAATGAGCTACAGACGTGGCTATAATAATGCACTCTACAGTTCAAAATCGCTAAAAAGTTAATTGTATGTTTTTACCACAAAAAAGTAAGTATGGAAGGTGATGGATTTGTCATTAGCCTGGTTTGATTATTCCACAAATTGCTCATGTCATGGAACATCACATTGTGCTCTCCCAAAAATAGAGTCTATACAATTATTATTTGTTAATTTAGAAGACTTCGGGCTGGGGATTGGGCTTTAGTGGTTCTGCCACTTGCCTTGCAAGCTCAAGGACTCGAGTTGGATCCCCAGTACCAAAAAAAAAAAAGACTGATTCTCAAGCTTGGCTAGTTTAGGATCCTGCGTTTCATTAGAGCTCTCCAAAGAAGCAGAAATAATATACACACACCCCACAGAGACATGCATGTAACGTGTGTGTATATACACACAAGTACATGTGTGTGTGAACATACATGTGGTGTACAGTGTGTGCATAAAGACGCGGATGTGGTGGCCCATGCCTGTAATGCAGCTACTGAGGAGACTGAAGCAGGATCACAAGTTCAAGCCCGGACCTGGCAGCTCTGTGAGACCCCGAACTAAGGTTTGGCGTGAGGAGCATGCGTCTGAATGCACCGCTGGGAGGCGAGGCCTGGTGGGAAGGGGCGGTCCCTGGGCGTGCGGCCCAGAAGCGCGCATCTCACGTCCCAGCTCCTCCCTTCTCTCTCTGCTTCCGGATCGCTGTAACGTGAGCATCTTTCTCCCACCAGCACCCTTCCACCCTACCCTCCTTGCCTCTGAGCCAGCCAACCATGGGCTGAAAACCAAAATAAATCTTTCCTCCTGTAAGTGTCGGGTACTGGGTCCCAGGGACAAGAAAAGTGACTAAGAAATCCTGCCTCAAAATAAAATTGAAAAGGGCTGGGGATGTACCTTGGCAGAATGCTTGCCTAGCATGCACGAGGCCCTGGGTGCATCCCCACCACTAAAACAAACAAGAGCAATGACTCACACAGGTGTGGGACTAACAAGCCCCCAAGGCAAGGCAGCCCAGCAGGCTGGAGTCTCGGGCCAGGGTTGACGTAGTCCTGAGACAGAACTTCCTCTCCTCCGCCGGGAAACCTCAGATTTGTCAAGGCCTTCACCTGCTTGGAAGAGGCATTACCGAGGGCAACCACTAAGTCAATTAACGGCAGGTGATTCTCACATCTCCAGAACACCTTCACAGACGCCTCAGTAGTGTAGGGCTAAACAACTGGTGGGATCACGCGATCACATGGGCACACAGGAGTGACTTCATCTGGGGAGGCTGTGGAGCCCCAAGGCCAGACCCCCGGGGTGGGAGTGCAGTTCCTCCAGGGGGAACACGTGTCAGTTCTTTTAAAGATGTGCAGCTGGGCCAGGCACCATGCTGTACACCTGTAATCCCATAGTCTGAGAGGCAGACACAGGAGGATTGCAAGTTCATGCCCAACCTGTCTCAAAATAAAAATTTTTCAAAAGAGCTAAGGTTGCAGTTCAGTGCGAAGGCCCTGGGTTCAATCTCCAGTGCGGGGAAAGTGCTGCTGGCCTGGGCCTTGGTGCTCTGAGACACACAAGCCGAAGTTTTCTTTGCTTGTTCCCATCTGCTGCCCGTCCCCAGTCCTGAGGTCGCCCCTGGGCGGGTCCTGCCCAACTCCATGTTGTGGGCCAGCTACAGACTTCGTTCACCGACCTACAAGGTGCTCCCCAACTCGGAGTCAGGTGGAGGAGCCAGAGGCCTGGGCTCAGAGAGGGCGTGTTCCTTTTCCTGTCTGCCCTTGAGAACGGACAGTAACACCTTGCACATGAGAAGGCTGGGGATTAGCAATAGAATACCTAAGTGCTGACCAAGGCACCTGACAGGAAGTATGGTTCCCATCCATCCATCCTCCATCCGTTCCAGCCCTGTGGCAGCCGTGGCTGTCGCTGGATCTACTGAGTCCCACCCCCACGGCTCTGCCACTTAGTGCTCAGCAGGGACAGCCAGAGCCTGCTGTGCCCCTCCCCAAGCTCCCCACCAGGTGATTGGTGGTTCTTGGAGCATTCTGCAGCCAGCAAGCATGTCGGCATCAAGAGGGACATGGCTGGGTCTCCCCACCTTCCAAGAAAAGGCAGTGAGGGTCTGGTGTCCTGTGAATTCACCAAGGTGACGGCTTCAGGTGAGCCCTTGCTTCCTCAGGTAGCTTTTCACCTTACAAAGTGAAGCACTGCAAGAGGCTTTTCCATGCGCCCTCCCAGCAGGGACATGGGATTTGAAAGACGAAGCACACATTAGCATGTATTTTCCACAGGCCCATGAAGGGAGGGTCCTGGGCCTTCCAAGAGGGCCACCCCCTCTGTGTTTAGGCAACTTGTGAGCCCTCTTTATGTGGTGGTTTCTAATGCTCATCTGCTCACACGGCCTCGCTGTTCTCTGAGTAGAGCAGGGCCCTGAATGTCACTCATGGCGGAATCCAATATGGGGGTTCTTCTTAGTTCAGGCAAGTATCTGGACTATCGTGGAGAAGATGGGAAACAGGACCAGTGTGGACATGCATGCCAGTAGGGCAGCGGTCAGCCAGCTCAGGAGCAAGGATGGGGCAGGTGTGGGAATGAGCTTGGTAGGAGAATGCGTGCCTAGCATGCACGAGGCCCTCAGTTCAATCCCCAGCACTTAGAAAGAAAGGCACCACCTGCTGGGGCAGCTCCCTGGGCTGAATGACGAGACTGTAGAACCCTCACACTAGGGTCCTGGGTATTCACTGCGTATTTATGGTCTTCCCAGGACCAGACCCAACTTGCCAGAGGGGTCATTTCTTGCCATTAGCGGTGATGGCTGTGGTGGGGCAGCTGCTCTTCGCCTCTCGGGAGTCAGAATGGCCCATTAACCCTGTGCGGGCATCGGCAGAGCCTAAGAGTCGGGATCCTTCCAGCACCACACACTGAGCCCCACGTGCTTGGTGCCACCCGTGCCACGTCTCTGCAACTTTACCTTCATCTTTCAACCCCTCTTTCTGCCTCCCCTGACACTTGCCACGGCCTGCCATTGACAAAGCATAGAAAGCACCAAGTACGTGGAGTCTGTAAGCCAGTGCTGTGGACTCAAGCTTGAGTGGAGCAAATATAAAGGGTCAAGGAGAAAAATCAACCTAGAAGGAAGAGCATTCCTGCTGCCTGCCCTGGGTTAGAGTTCTTGCCCCATCTTCTAGAGAGAGGGCTGGACATGGTGGAGGAAGCCCAGAGTGTGTGGATTCTTCCTGAGCCTGGATCAGTAAGAAGGCCCAGGTGAGAATAAGCCTGTGTCAAAAGAGGAACAAACAAGTGTTTTCTTGTGCTTTTCACATACTGCATTTGAACACTGAATTGAAATAAAGTGTTGAAAACAGGCATCTGACATTTTCACGTCTCAAGCTTCAATCAGCTATTTTGAATAACAAAAATGTGCTGAATTGGTCCAGGCACACTGGGTAATTCCTACGCTCTCATGTATTCTCTCTCTATGACACGGAGTGTGGTTGGGGAGGTGTATGTGCCTGTGAGTCCATGTAAAAGGTAACAAAGATGGGGCAATTCGCCTCATCACCTCATCGAGTCCCTCCGATCACTTCCAGCCCAAAGGCTCACACTTTGTCTGCTGACGGCGTAGCAATCTGCTGCAGATCTGGCCCACGGCTGACTTAACTGGCCCCCTAACATTTCCCATTTTCCCGTCACAGTCCTATTCCTGTCCACACCCACACAGCCCGCTTCTCAAGGACAGAACGAACTCCCCCACCAGGGACACAGCGATGTCTGAAGACATCTGCAGTGGGGGATGCTACCGGCATTTGGGGGTGAAGCTCACGGATGCTCCCCAACACCCTACAGAGCACAGGGGGGCCCCAAATGGCACGAAATCCTCACATCCACAGGTTGTTCTGCAGGAGCCCTTGGACCCCATTCCTGGAAGCAAAGCTGCAGGACCAGAGAGTGCCGGTGGCTGGAAGCCTCTCCAGGGAGGCGGCACCGGTCTACGGCTGCGGCAGCCATGCAGGAGTTGCTGTGTCCCAGGCCTGCGCTGGCCAGCATCCTACCTGCCCAGCCCCATCCGGTGGAGACCATGTGCCGGTGTCTGTCCCAGAGTCTGCCCCAGAGCCTGCCCCTTCTACCCGGGCTTCTCTGAGCTTTGTTTTCCTTGCCCCACTGACCTGCAGTGTCCTCACAGAGCAAGTCTCGCCCGGAGCCTTACAGGGAGGACCTCACAGCTGCTGCGATGGCTGCCCCGGGCTCGGGCTCGGGCACGGTGACCGTGGGGCTGCAGTTACTCTCACTCGCCGATACTGCCAAGCACTGAGCAATGAGGCAGGCCGCGGCCCCAGGACACCCAGACTTCCGCCTGTGGAGGGCAACGCGCACGAGGCGCGCACGAGGCACGAGGTGGGGGAGCCACGCCCAGGCGCTGGGATCTTAAGCGAAGGCCCGGTTCAGCCTGACGCTCCCCTCCCCGCTCTGGAGGCCCAGCCAGCCCACTCCTGAACGTTATCCACAGGACTTGATTCTCAATTGTGCTCACGGGGGTTCATTAAAGGAGCCCAGACCCCAGCTGTCCCAGGGTTGTGCAGCGGCTCCGGAGCTGGAATCTCCCACAGAGGGAACCCTTGTTCTTCCCGAGGAGGACACAGAGGACAAGGCCACCACCTGTGTACTCGTGCCCGATGGGGCTCACGAGTCCCCACAGCTGCATGGAGGAGGAGCAGCTCTCGCTTGCAAGGTGCAGGCAGGGCCCCACGGGCCGTGACCCTGGAGGCCTAGCCAGGGTCAGTCACAGAACGCAGAGCCATGGGCTGAGGCAGGGAGCCTGAGAGTCGCGCTGTGGGGTCTGGGACGGGTGGCTCACGGCAGGTATCACGGCCTCTCTTCCCAAGGATGAAAAAGGCTCCATCAGTTGGTCCCTCCCGGGGCCGCAAAGTGAGCAGTTCCCATTGCCCTTGCTTCCTGCCAAGTGGCCGAGCAAGTCCATCCATCCCTGGGCAGAGAACAGGTGCACCTTTGGGGATGCAAGACATGGAGGCTCTGGAGAAATGAATGAACTAGCCAGGGGGAGGGGGAAGAACTCATGTCTGCGGTGGGCTACAGAAAAAGTTGGCAGCCACAATTCCCTCCACTCCTGTGAGGTGACCCTGAGCAGGTGGCGAGAGGCCTGGCTCAGCGAGGCTCCGACCCTTCATGCAGAGGGGCACGAGGGTCGCTGTGGACTCCACTATCACCACCATCAGGGCTATGAGAGACTCACACCACGGAGTACAGCGAGCCGGGACTCCCTGAGGGGAATCAGCCCCTCCAGGCCTCCTAATAGCTCTGTTCTCACTCCCGTTCACGGACCTCCTGAGATGCAGAGGAGTGAGACCTGTCCCCAGTCACAGAGCTGGAAAGAGATGCACTGAGCCCAGACGGGTGCTGTGATGGAAGCCTGCAGAGTCTGTCTGAACATGGAGCCCAGAAAAGATCCGCGTGGGTCTCTGACAGCTTCACGGGAGAGGCCTGAGCCTCAGGGGACAGTATCTGAGGCAGGCTTGGGGTACCTGGGCCAGAGGGCGCCTGTGTAGGAAGGGACGTGGAGCTGCCCTCCTTTCCAGCTTGCCAGGTTGCAGCAAGAAGGAGCCTCTGTGGCCCAGACCCTGGCTCTGCTGGCTTCCGGGTCTGCACTTCCAGCCCCAGGACTCCAAATAAGGTTTCTGGTATTTATAAAGCACCCACCCATGGTGCTGTGTGACAGCAGCCTGAGCTAAGTCGGCCGCCCCGCTGACATCAGGGCCCTGCCGCATGGCACAGGGCACAGAGACACACACCTCGGGCAGCCCTGCAGCCTGCGGTGAATGGGGACTGACTAGCTGCAGTAGAATGGGTCTGTAGGTGAGTGAGCGCTGCAGGGAGCTTGGAGAGCTCTGGAGAAGTTCGCTCCCCCATGAAACTCCTTCCTGCAGCCCCGTCCCTGCAGAGCCCTCCCCCCCCCCCCCCCGCACATCTCCCTCACCCACTCTTCCCCAGGCTCAGGGACGGTGCCCCAGTCAGCTCACATGGCCCCCACCCTGGGGTTCAGGACAGGAAATGTTAACTCTGTGTGTGTGTGTGTGTGTGTATTTTTGTCTCTCTCTTGATGGCTATTAAAACTTGGACCTTGGGGTGGCAACAGCATGAAAAAGGTTCTTTATAAAACTCGCCTTTGCTGACTGGAAGACAGTCGCTTCCAAGAGTCAGCAGTCCTGGGTTAACACGCACACGTGAGTGAGTGCTCATGTGTGAGCCTGTGAATGGGCACAGGTGTGTGCAGGTGTCCACACACTCAGCACTGCATCCAGCACAGCATGGAAACGCACACCCCGCAGAGCACTTAGACATCGCAAGGCCCTGCCTGGGCCACTGCCTGGTGCTCCTCAGCTTCGGTCCCACACATCAGTCAGGATGGTGGCACAGGAGAGAAGCCAGTAGCTGGGCTTGACCTGACCACAGCAGCAGACGCGACACCCTCCAGCCTGTTCCCAACTCCACAAGCAGCGTTTGTAGACATTTTCTGTAACCAATACTGAATTTTCCTCTAGGGCACTTAATCTCGGAAATTTGTGATTTAGGGGAGTTATGGACACACTGGTGAATGTAATAAAAGCTTCCTGCACTTGATTTCCGGGGCTTGGGAACCCCAAATTATGGCCCTGGGAGTGGCACACAAGCTCAATTTGCAAATAGCTGGAAATTTTGCTTCTCTCTGATCCTTCAACCAAGTGGTAGCTGGGCTGGCTAGTTACAGCAGACCTGGGCAGGGCCCGAGGTCCTCAGGCAATGAATTTTGCAGCTGTCTGCTCTGCTGACTGCGTTACAGGACCGGAAGCCCCTTCCTGGGGTGAGGGCCTTCTGCCGCCTGCACTTGGGTGAGGCCGGTCCTGCCTGTCAAGGCCCTGCTGTCCCAAGCTCTGTGCTGAGGGTGGATGGGGTTAATCCAGACCTGGAGCTGTAGAGCCGGTAGCCTGGGTTCAAATCCAAGCCTGGCACCAATTAGCTGGGAGGCCTTGGGCTACACATGTGGCCACCCTGGGCCTCAGTTTCTCCACCTGTAAATAGTGATGCCACTGAGCTGTGAGGTTGCTTTGAAGACTACACGTTTCTCATAAAAACCTTCAATCAGTGCCCAGAATACAAGAAATACCCCATAAAAGAGGTGGCCACTGTCATCATCAGTGTCTAAGAACCGTGCCCACAATAGGTGGGGACTTAGCTGAGGTCGCACAGCAAAGGAGAGACACAGGCGAGGCCAGTGGTTCCCAAGCCAGGGTGACTCTGCCCCTCGGGGACAGGCAGCAGTGATCGCAGCATTTTTGGTTGACACATCCAGATGTTACTGGCATCTGGTCAGCCGAGGCCAGAGCTGCTACCAGATATCCTGGTATGCCATACATGTCTTCCAACACACATGAAAACTAATATTCAACCCTCCAGGTACAAGTTCCCTTAGTGTTTTTTAAATCCCTGCCATTTCAGAAAAGGTTCATCCTCAGAGGATGAGTCTGGCCTCTCCTTTTTCTCCAGGTGCAGGTCCTCCACCCTGTCCCTCCCGATGCTAGCCGAGAAGGACCTCCAACATGGTGTGGCAGTTAGGGTGGAGTGTCAGCCGACTGGGTTTGGGATCTGCGCAGGGGCTTGGTAGAGCACAGTTACACAAGTGCCTGGGTAGGTCACAGAGGTGTGGTCTTGGGGTCTAGGCCTGGTCCCTCACCCCATTCTCTCTGCCACTGCTCCCCTGCTCTACTTCCTGGCTACTACGAGCTAAGCAGCTTTGCTCTGCCATGCCCTTCTGCCAAGATGTTCCTGCCTTGGAGCCAGCTGACCAGGGACTGAATCCTCAGAAACTGTGAGCCAAGTTAAACCTTTCTTCCTTTATGTTATGGGTGTTAGGTATTACATCCTGGCATGGGGAAAGCTGACTAATACACATTGTTCTCTGCCCCAGCATCTGGTAACACTGAACCACCTGCCCTCCTCACCAGAAATGATGGAGTCATTCAGTGCCTCTTCGTCCTGATACAAAAGCAAGTCATCCTTGAGCTCGGAACTCATGATCAAGTTCTCCTTGTTCTCCTCAGACTCTTTAGCTGCAGTCCGCTTGCTCTCCAAGGCCCCATCAAAGCTCCATGCCTCCTCTGTCTCCTCGCCCCGCTCCATGCTGGACGTTCTTGAGAGATGGATGTCCACCCGCTTCTTGGGAGACCCTTTGCTTTCCCGCCCTTGAAAACTAAAGCAGAAAAACAGCTCAGGTTATACACCACTCCCTTCACCTGGAAACTAAAGGGCTTATAACAAATATGGTAAATGTGGCCACAGATACACATAGCTGCTTGGCTGGTGTCCCGGGTACCCGGGCAGGGAGCTCTGGAAGGACCACGGGCCCGGAGCCCCAGGTGAGCGGCTGTTCAAAGACACCACTCTGCAAAGCATGGAACACACATGCAACAAAGCTTGCCAGTGCATGGCGAGCACCATGGATGGGGGACTTCAGGAGAACCAAGGGCGGCATTCTGTTCCTCTACTATCCCACCAAACAAACTCCCCATGAGCCACAGCGGTCAAAATAAAGGTGAGAGCGGTGGCCACAGCCTCCCTGTGTGTGAGGCATTAGAGGCCTCCCGGTCCTGAACAAAGAAGACAGCCTCATCTCTCCCAGCCAATCCCTCTCCCCCTCCCACCCCATCCCACAGCCTGAGGGGCCGATGCAGGGCCCTTGGGGCCAGTTTCCCACATGCACGTTCCCTCCCATCCCTTCCTGCCAAGTGGGAGCGACATAATCCGAGTGAAAATGTGAAGCCCTTGCTCGGAACTTGTTAAAAAATTTCAAGCTGGTGACAGCAGAGTGTGAAACCCAACTGGGACCCTCAGGGCTGGCCCTGGTGGGAGCTCTGGCAGCACAGGGTCCCACGCAGGGGCAGGGCCTCACCTGTCCTGGCGGTGCTTCGTGGCCAGCGCCCTGTGCAGCTCCTCTATGACACGGCTGGGCGGCAGTGGCCGGTGGATGGTAGTGAGGTGGGGGGACCCCGTGGGTGTGGACAGCTGTCCTCGGAGGCCCGGGTCGCTGCTTTTCACACCGGAACCTTGGAAGAGCGCAGCTTGTCCTGGACATGGGAACAGCCCAAGAGGACATGAGACGTCACCGGGCCGAGGCCTCGCTGGCTGGGGAGCGGGTCAGAGGACGCAGCCATGTCCGGACACTGCCTGACCCACGCCAAGATGCTGGGCCAGGGCCTGCTCCACAGCTAGACCAGGCGAGTCTCTGTCTGGCCCCCACCCCACGTCCTCCCTGCAAGGTCCTGCGCGCAGACAGATAAGCCTCCCTCGCTTCTCTGCCTAGAAACAGCTTCCTGAAGCCACGTGGTCCCTGTGTGGGATGCAGAGCCTCTCCTGAGGTGTGAGGCCACGCTTCGGCCAGCAAGGCCAGCACAGCCTGTCACAGGCCTTTCAATCCCACCTCCACCTCCGTGCTCAGCAGGGCAGGGTCTCCATGCCAGACCAATGCCATCACCCCACTCCGCTCCATCTTCCTGAGGATGTAACAGGGCCCAGCCTGCCCGGTTGCCCTGGCTTTACCTCCTCCCCGCTCCTGCATTCTCTCCTAGTCCCCAAGTCTCTGCACCCTCTGCCCTGGGTCTCTGCATCAGTCCTGGTCCCCTGCCTGAAGTGCTTTTCCTGCCCTCAGCGACGGGAGTCCCACCCCTGCCTGGAGCCCCTGACAGTGTCCCCCTAGAGGCCTGAGGCTGCCTCTGCAGGGACTGACTGCTTTCTTGCCCACCAAGGTGTCCCAGGAGCAGCCCTGGCCAGTTCCTTGCTCCAGTGTCTTTAGTCCTGGCTCCTAAAACCTGTGCAACAAACGCTTATTTACATGAAACAAGTGTGCAGACAACTCAGACACTCATGAGGCCTGATGGAGTGAGGCCTCTCTTCTTCCTTTAACAAACACTCCCTGAGCACATGCTGAAACCTAACCCAGCCTGAGGTGCTGGGGCTGCAGACAGCAAGGGTTTCATCTTGCAGGTGTGACCTGCAGACTCAACCCTCCACTGCCAGCACACAGGACCCTGGGCAGGCAGTGAGGATCCTGGCGGCTCTGCCTCCTGTCTGTCGGGGGCCCAGGGCTCCCTAGGCGCTCCATTCCCTCGTGTGTCTCGCTGAGGTGATTCCAACACACTGACTTGTTTAAAACCCCAATAGGAAGAAAAGGGATCCAAGCTACCCTCTTTCCCCCATAAGCTGAATCAACCCATCCCAACACAAGCCTGGATTAGGAATGGCACCGGTTAAAAAGGACATCCCCAGAGCAGAAGGGAAACCGTAAGTCTTGTTGAGAATTTCCATTATTATGCTTTTTTCCTGAGCTCCCGTTTTGCCAGACAAAATCAGGTTGTGACCAAACAGCCAAGGCCCGGACCTGAACAGGTGGTGCCAGGCAGGGACAAGGCAGACAGAAAGAGGACAAAAATATTTCAGAGCGAGTGAGAGAGAGAGACAAAACATTGAGAGGAGAGATGGGTTGGGATACCTGCAGGGTGAGGGCCGAGGGTCCCCACAGAGGGGGACACTGGGGCTGAGAGCTGAGAGGAGGAGGTGGCGGCAGAGCACCATGTGGCAAGGTGGGGCGGGACGGGGCGGGGCTCCGGGGCCTTCCCCAGAGCCTCAGCTCCCCCGAGGCTGCCCCTGCTCGGACAATGACTGCATCCCAGGCCCCCTCAGGAACCCTCAGCATCACCCGCCCCTCTGCCGCCAACCAGCACTGCCCTTACTCCTTGCCCAGTTCTATGACAAAGCTTCGGGAGACCCACTGCACCGTAGGGAAATCCAGGCTGGACGGCTTTCAGGTATCCCTCAGCGTCACCGTGCCAGGACTGTGCCCGGGTCCCTGCACCACTGGAACTACGGGTGGGGTGCACCAAACACGCACCTCCTCTGCTGCTCTGCAGTGCCCCGCCCCGTGAGAGGCACACGCAGCACCCCCATCTCTCAGAGGAGGAAGCGGAGGTTCAGAGCCAGCCCAAGGCCCCGCTGCCCAGGTACAGCTGGCGGGCTGGCCCCTTACAACCAGGCAGACTGTCACCAGCAGGGAGAGGACAGGGCCAGGGCCTCAGCAGTGGACAGGAGAGGCGGGGGTGAGGACAGCAGCAGATGGAGGAGCATCTGCCCCCTCAACGGAGTCCCGCAGCCACGAAGACTTCTCCAAAGAAGAGGACAGAACGGGCCGGGGCCGGGAAGCGGGAAACAGACCCCACCAGCCCCCCACCACCAAGTCCGTGGGCAGCGCCTGCTCGTAGGCTCGCATCTCAGCACCGGGAAGCAGAGCCACACGTTCTTCTGCCAGAGTGGCCGGGGTGATGAAGGCACCTGTGGCCCAGGTCTGGCAGGAAAGTGCCGGGGAGGCTGAGCTGTGCCCCTTCCTGGGCAGCCCCAGGAGGGGCTTCCGCTTCTCTGCTGCCATCTAAGGGCCGCAGGCTGAAGTGGACGTGTCCCTGGAAGGAAAGGAAGAGCCTCGAAAAGGAAAGGCAAAGCCACCGAGACCCAGCCTCAGCTCACAGGGACCCGACCCCACACTCAGTCTCCTAACAGTCGGTGACCGAATGATCTCCTCACGTCCTCAGCCCCTCTGAGGGAGGGAGGGAGGGAGGGAGCAGAAGCGCTGGCCACAGGCTGAGGAGCCCCAGTTCAGGGCGAGAACCCAGGGAGAACCGGAGAGAAAGGAGAAGCGTGCGCAGTCTGAGGCCTGAGGCTTCCCGAGCGAGCAGGACAGAGGCCGAAAGCTCCCAGCTGCCAACCCAGGAAGGTCAGTGTCACCTTAGCCAGAGGACAGCCGGGTGGGTGCAGCCTGCCCAAGGCAGAGTAAGTTTTCCCCACCTCAGTGGGCATACAGGGAACCACTGCAGAGATGGTTAACAGACTGCAACAGTTTTGTCTTGTCTCAAAAGTTCTCCTCCCGTTTGTGTGGCCATGGATATCCGACTCATTTCCAGTGCGGCAGAGAGCAGAGCAGGCTCAGAACACTCACTCCTCCTTCCGGGGCCGTGCCCAGCACCTGCTGAGCACCTGCTGTCTGCCAGGCCCGAGGGTTGCACTCAGGAGTGGCGGAGAGCAGAGACGGGTGCAGGCTGGGTGCAGACAGACCCCGGCCGAGATGTGCCTGTGTCCCGCGTGGCTGGATCAACCACAGCCTGGATAGCAGAGCGCTCAGGCTCCGAGCCCCGGGCCTGCACTCCAGGCATAGGCAGTGGCTCCTTCCGGGGACTGCGAGGGAGGGAGCGGCCTCCCCAGGCCTCTCTCCCAGCGGCAGGGCTGCCTGGCAATTCGTGGTGGCCCTGGCATGGGGTTGCATCCCTCCAGCCTCCGCCTCCCCCTTCACATGCTCCCAGGATCCTGGGATCCCGGGTCTCTGCAGGGACATCCTCCTCAGACTCAGGACCCGCCTGACCCAGCAGGAGCGCTTCTCCATTTCCGGAAGTGTGGCTGAGCTGCGGAGGTGCAGACACGGGGCCCTGTGCCCACCCAACTGTGCTCCTCTGCAGCCTCCACCCTGTGGTCTGGCGCTCCTCAAGCTCATGGCAAACAGACACCAGGAGGGAGAGGGGGAGGGGGAGGGGGAGGGGGAGGAACTCTCCCAGACAGAAGCGGACATAGGAGACAGAGGACAGGATGACCCCTCTTGGAGGCCGGCCGCATCCCGAGCTGGGGTCTGGCAGATGCTGCCTCACTCCTCCAGACACGGCCCTGTGTCCTGGGAAGCCTGGCCATCTGCAGTGGACAATCAGGGCTACTGCTGGGAGTCTGCCTTGGGCCACCCCTGCCCAGAGCCCCAGCTGCAGAAGCAAAAGGTCAGGGCCAGCCCAGAGCAGGAATCCAGGCAAGCCTGGCAGAGGGACGGAAGGATGAAGGAGGGAAGGCAAAAGGAAGAAGTCAGGAAACAAGGAAGGGAGGAAGAAGGAAAGGAAAGAAATGAAGGGGAAGGAAGGGAGGGAGGAGACGGGACGCAACGCAGACCCACCTGTGACGTTTCTTGTGGTTTTGGAGCTTGCCTTGGGCGGCGGTGTGGGCAGCAGCGGAGCGCTGGGGAGCTGACCCACGCACCTCTCCAGGGCTCTGGCAGGGCTGTCCAAGGAGTCGGACCCAGCTAAGGCTTGAGAGAGCTCGTCAGGGGCGGACAGGAGGCTCCCAGCGTCCGCTTCGTCCCCACTGGACACAGAAGGCAATTTGGCTGTTTCAAAGCAAACAGAGCATTCAGAGAGGTGAGTGAGTGGCTGCAGGGAGTGGCAGGGCGGGACTGGACAGGCCTGGGCCTCCTGGGGGTGCAGCGTCTGGAGTGCCATCAGAAACAGGACCAGGGAAGCTGTCCTGAGCTCGGGGGACCCTGTCCCCTGTCCTCACCGTGCCCTGCTCTGGTGTCGGACAGGCCTGTGCTCAAGCTGCCTCTGTACTTATTCTGTGGCCTTGTTGGGGTCACTAACCCTCTCTGCGCCCGGGTTTGTCACGTGACCGTGTACTGCTGACAGGAGCGCCTTGTGGGATTACTCTCATCAGGTTTACATGAGAAACCACTGTGAGGTGCGTGCCTGCACACGGAGTCCCCGCCTCAGCAGCGATGGTGAGCATGTCTGGGTTTCAGCACCCTTGCCACCTTGTACCAGCCTGGGGAGGGGCAGCCTGCGGCTGCTCCTGCCCTGCTGCCTTCACCCACAGTGTGCAGGGGACACTGCCGCCGTCAGATTGACGCAGGCGCTTCTCCCAGCCCAGCTAAAACCCAGCCCCACCACTGTCCGTCCTCCCCGTGAAGAAGAGCAGCCTCCCACGGCGAGCCCAGTCTTGAGCTCGATCCTCTCCTTCTCCGCTGTCCACTCCCTTGCGGGTGCCACGGACACAAAGGAGTCGAGCACTCTTCTGGGAGCCACAGTCGTGAGTCAGGACAAGCGAGCCCCTTTCCTGGGTGTGGTGCTACACAGCCCCACGCAGCGGCCAGACTGGGTGCCCATGCCATTCCTCTCCTGTCCGATTCTCACTGGACCTCGCCGGTTAAGTCCAAGTCAGGGACAGGTCCGGAGAGCTCCATTCCAAAGGGCAACTTGGAGACTCCCACCTGGCCCCACCGAGAGCTGCCAGACTCTGCCAAACCCCCAGCCACAGCTTCCAGCCTCACCCCTGCCTCCCTCCAACCCAAGACCGTACCCTGGAGCAGGGCCGGCAAGCTTGCTGTGGCCAGAAGGTCAGTGTCCTCAGCGTGGACTACGGGGGCTTTGCTGCAATGACAGCTTGTCAGTGTGGAAGCACTGGAAGGCCTGACTATTGCAGACAGCACAGCATCTGTGCTGCAAAGCAAATGTCAGCAACCCATCCGCAGGGGAGCCACCAGCCACAAGTGGCCCTGAGCCATGGAAAGCAGCTGGTGCAATCGGGGTGTTGAGCTTTAACTTATATCATTCCAGTTAATTTAAGAAGCCATGAAGCTAGTGGCCACTGTACTGGACAGGGCACTGGGACTCTAGAGGGAGTCGAGGGTCACAGTGCCACCCATGCAACCACAGGGAGGACGCAGAGCAGGTATGGGGTGCACAGAGATGGGCACTTCAGCACCATCCCCCTGCTCACTGTGCCAGACTCCTGCAGCAGCACGCGGTGGGCAGGCACACGGGCCATGGCAGGACATGAGCTGGGGCCGCAGCTTGAGAACTCCTATTTGAGGCCTCAGAACCAGCTCACGTTCCAGAAGTAGAACAGAGCATTATCTCCTGCTTGGCTCTAGCTTGGTTGTAGAATGTGGTTAAGGCACATACCAGTTCACCCACTTCCTGGGTGCAGAATGTCTCCCCAGGGCATTATGAGATTTCCTTGAACTCAGCCAAGTTCTCTTCTAGCAGAGAAGCCCAGCTCAGGACAGACTCTCAGGTGCTCCCATGTCATGTCTGTTTGTAAGTCTGCAGTTGGGTGACATCTGTCTGTCAAGAAATTACCTGCGGCACAGAGGGACTGGCCAGGTGTGAGCAGCTCCCATGGATGCTGAGGTGCAGGGCGTGGGAAGGAAACAAGAGACAACAGCACTGGACACAGCTGGTCCCCTGAGCTCTGAGGGGACCTCACCAGGACCTCAGGCGACACTGTTGCCCTGCAGGGGCATCACCTTGCATGGTGATGCGGGCCCACCCTGGAGGGCAACAGCTGACAACATGGGGCTTGACCTTCATGGCGGGGTGCACACCTTTCTGAGGGGCTGGGCGAGCCCCCAGGCCAGATGCCCTCTGCAGGGATGGCCCTGTGCAGTGAGGCCACAGGCAGGAACAGGGCCAGGGCCTCGGCCTGAAGTGTGGGCTGGCAGGCATGTTAGTGTGAGTTTAACATGTTTAGGGTGCAGTCAGTTACAATGTGCTCCTTCAGGAGGGGCCTCTGTGGAAGGCCAGGCTCTTCATGTAGGTGGGGGATTCTGGGGCTGTGGCAGGATGAGGCCTCGGGACTGTCTCAGGGCCCCGTGTCCTGGAAGATGGGCCCTGCATCTTGGGGAGCCCTGTGTGCTAATGCATGGCTCTCCATAGATGCTTCTAACCCTGAGACGATGACAGGAGTGAAGCAGCCACTGAGCCAGCAACAGCAAATGCTGAGTGCCCTGTGCATCAGACTGGGCTAAGTGCTCCCAGGGATCACCTAGTTCCACTATCTTGACCTCGAGAGGTCAGTGTGACCACATCCTCACTTAAAGCAGGTGGCACAGACTCGGGGGTCAGGTGACTTTCTATGGCACGCAGCTTAGTGAGGAGTCCAGCCACTTTCCGCCTCAGGCCAGCTGTGTCAGAGGTGCCTGTTGCTCTTGAGACCCCATCCCTGTGCCCTTGGGAGTCCCTGGCCTGCATGCGCTCTGTCCTCGTGGGAAGTGCTTTTGTCCTGGTCTCTTTCTGGGTAAACAGCCAGTGCGGATTCAGCACTGAGGACAGCGCCCACCTCACCCCAGCAGCCAGGCCAGCCAGGCTGGCTCTCACACCAGCAATCCAGGATCACTAACCCGATAAGCCGAACGTGTCCTGAAGGAACAAGCCAGTCTTTTTAGAAGCCAGAAGAAACTGGGCTCTGGGCCCCTTCTCTAGATATTGTGGACACTCCTCTGTACTTGCTACCCTTTTATTTGCTATATTTCCTTAAAGGAACTCACATTTTGATTACAATTTGGGGGGGGGGAGAAAAAGAAAGTCTCTCCCACAGCCCTGAATGAGAAACCAATACCCTCTGCACTAGTACCAGTAATAAGCACTGCGCTGTTACGATGTTTTCCAATTGTCCTGTGCAGCCCTGATGCAGTCATTTCATGGCCCTAGGGGCTCAGGACCCACACAGGAGGCTACAGATGCACAGCCAGGCGGGCTTGCATCCCCTGTCCTGCCCACTGCTGCCCAGGCTCTTCTGCAGGTGAGACCTCCATGCTCAGGGTCCCAGCTGCCCAGGGCCAGAGTCCTTAGTCAGCTGCCTCACTGTCCTGTCCCAGCTCTGCCACACTTGGTCACCTGCAGCTGAGCCACAGTCCCCTTGGGCATCTGAGGCCACCCAGCCAGCCCGTGAAAACAGACTCATTGCATGCACACTCTGCCATGCACACACCCGGCCTGGTGGCATCAGATGCACCTGGCACCCAGAGCCAAGGGTATTCTTTCCCTGGACCTCCCAGGTCAGTTCTGTCACCCGTCAATCTCGGCTCGTGCCGCGCCCCTGGGCACCTTCCCCTGGCTCTCCACTGGGTAGCTCCTGCTCACCCCTCAGGCCGACACACGAGCAGCCAGCAGAGCGAGCTCCATCACACTGACAGCAGAACAGGGCGGCCCAGAGCCCAGCCTCAGGGAGTGGCTGAGCAGAGGGAGTACTGATGGGAACAGTGCCTCCCAGAGCTGAGCAGAGAGACCACCGGGAAGCAAGAGCTCCGGGGCAGCAGGGCAGCGATACCGACACACAGAAGGCCCGGGGCTCAAGTGCAAGGGCTTCTGTGGGGCACCAGAAGCACAGCAGCCATCCTCGCATGTGGTCAGCTGCCTGCCTGGGGCTCGGAACACATAGGGGAGTCAGCAGGGGCTCTCTGAAGAGCCAGGACTCTCCCTGGGCCACAGATCCCTGGTCCCCACCATGGCCCCCAGCTAAGTGGAGTGGTGGGGCACAGGCCGCCCAGGGAGGCCCGGCAGGCGGGGCAGCAGTCTGTTAGTCCTCGGGAGGCCGGGGGTGGACACCAGAGGAGAGTGTCAGCGTGGCCCTGGTTGGGCAGGAGAAAGTACCGCAGGGCAGACCTGCACCCAGCTCTGGAGCAGAGGCCCACAGCGACTCAATCTGCAGCCTGACTCTCCTGGGTCAGCACCCAGTTCATGTGCGGGCCCCACTGTGCATGGCGTAGCCTCGGCTTGGATGTTCAGAGCTCCTAACTCTACGCACATTCCCAGGAAGGCTGGTAAGGTCCCTGCCAGTGGCCCACAGGGCGGTGGGCACCTCCACCCCCACCCAATCTGTCAGGAGCCCTGTCGATGCCCCCACACGACTGCCTCCAACAAGAGCTCCTCAGCCGACGTGGGCCCCTGACTTCTCCACGTAACAGAGGGGAAACAAGGCCAATCTGCTGGACAAGATGGCATGGGAAGGGCCTGCCTGAGTCCACTGCCTGGTGCGGCCCTCGGGCAAAGGGCCACCTGCTGGCTCCCGACCCCATACCCTGCCCTGCTGCCTTCAGGTCCCCTGAAATCTACACCGGACCCACCCCTCGGGAGCCTCCTACCCAGAAGGTCCCAGTGAGGAGGTAAAGATGTCACGGGAGTGACATGAGGCAGAAGTCAAGCACCTCCCTCATCAGTGGCACCGGACTTGGGACAAGACAGGAGGGGAGAGCTCCGGCAGAGGGGCAGGCCCACGCATGCCGGGCGCGGACATCCTAACAATGCTCCGAGAGGCTGCTGTCCGAGTGCTGGGCAGGTACCTGCTCCCACCCAGCCCAGGGCCATCCGAGCGGGTCCAGCCAGTACCTGCATTGTCCGAGTGGGCGTCTGAGGACAGTGGCTCATCCAGGGAGGCCTGGTTTGCCCCAGCAGTGGCAGAGGGGCTTCCCGGCTGGGCATCTTCTGAAGTCAGGGCCTCTGGCTGGGGAGTGGATGGTTCGCTTTGTGTGGGTCGGAGGCCTCCACCAGGGCTGCACACTTTGCTTTCAGCATCTACAAGGAAACACTGCTGTCAGGTGGGCCCCCATCTCCAGGACGCCATTCCGAGGCCTGGTGTGGCAGCTGGACCCCTCCCCATCCCAGGAGCTCCCCTCTGCTTCCTGTGCTCCCAGACGGGCCCAGGTGTGCTGCTCATCTGGGCCCCTGGGTTTACAATGCAACACTTACTCCAGCTGCTGTGGGCTGACAGTGCTCTCTGCCCTCTGTGGCCCCTACTGCAGCCCCCCAGCCTGCTTCTGTCCACGGGGCCTGAGTGGGTTTGCCACAGAGGGGAAGTGGCTTCTACGGTGCTTGCTGTTCCTTCCTGCACCCTCCTGTGGGTGGGCCCAGTGGCTCCTGGGGGTGTCAGGCACTGGAGCAGGGCCAGGGCCACCTGGAAGTGGCACAGCGCTGATTGCCAGATGCCCTGAGGAGCTGGGGTTTGTCACACAACGTTACTGTGGCAGCAGTCACCACTTCATGTCCACACTGGCAGCTGACCGTTGGTCACTCATGAGGCAAACACTCCCGACCACCTGCCATGCACCTGGCCCCAAGTGGCCCTGCAAGGTGGAGGTCATAAGACACCACTTGCTGGCTGGCTCTCTGAGGTCCCCGAGATGACCACTGGCATCTGACCCCAAGTGTGTGCATGGCCAACAGTGAAGAGGCAGAGCTTCGGTGGCCCCCAGGCCCGGCTTCCCCAACATGGGGCTCCGAGCGCCCAGTCAGCTAGAATGGGAACTGCTGCAGCCACTGAGGCTCTGGCCTTTGGGTGCTCACCCCAGGTCCCTCGCCAAGAGGGCAAAGTGGCTGCTCAGTTGCCCATCCACGGGGCAGCAGGCCCAGGCCAGGGACTCTCAGCCGGCTCAGTGGAATCAGCTTCCCGAGATATGCACCCAAACCTGATGCAGGGAGCACCCTCACGGGCCCCGCACGGACCCCGCGGTCCCCGCGCCATGGAGACAGACGTCAGAGTGACCTACAACTTTCCCACCCCCCGGACGGCATGGGTACTCACCAGCCCTGCCTTCCCTCACAACAGGGAGACTGGCTTATGTTGATGTCAGGTTTCCCTCTGCCCAGGTCAGCTCTCATCCCTGCCTGCTGTCTGTGTCTCCCAAGAGTGTCCCTTCCGCTGCCCAAAGTGTTCTACCTGGACAGAAAGCTCGTGGTCTCCCTCCCATGCATCCCACCAGCAAACCTGCCCAGGGCCCCATTTCCTCATCTGTAAAATGGGGATGGGGAGCCGGGCATGGTGGTGGTCTGCACACCTGTAATCCCAGCACTCTAGGAGGCTGAGGCAGAAGGACCGCAAGCTCAAGTCTACCCTAGGCAACTTAGAGACTTAGCAAGAGCCTGTCTGAAAATAAAAGGGGCTGGAGATGTAATTCACTGTGAAGGCCCTGGCTTCGATTTCCAGCACCACACGCACGCACGCACACACACGCACACACGCACACAGGGAAACACTGTTACTTGCAATGCTGTGGCACTGGGGAGAATTGAGCAAGTGACAGGAAAAGTGCGGCACAGCGTAAGCGCCCCACGTGTGCTCCGTAGTCCTGCTTCAAATGACAGCCTCTGACGAGGGAGAGACGAAGTGCCCTGAGCTGGCCAGCAGGCCCAGGCCAGGGTGGTTTCCTCCCCAGACCCGGGACCCTCGCGGGTCTCTCCTGGGTGCCTGGGGAGCGGGCTTGGTGCTGTCCTCCCTCTCCAGCACTGCGGTCTGCAGGCAGCCAGTCGACTCCCCCAGGAGACGGAGATCCGCACACAGGACCGGCTCATCTGGGAGCCGCACTGCCAGCCTGGGCCCTGACAAGGCCGCGGCCTCTCCACGTGGAGGAGCAGGCACAAACGATCCGGCCTGGGCGGCCGCTCACTCTTCCCTGAGCTCTCACTCCCCAAGCCCTGTATGTTTAGGAAGCAGCCAGCTTTGAGGCCGTAGGCAATCAGGTCCGGACCTCATCTGAACCTGACTTTGCCACCCTAGCCAGACAGAGACTGCGACACAGCCCGGGCTCACTACGTCGGCAGGATCAGGTGTCGTGAAGGGAGAAACTATCTTCTGACCCCTCATGGTGCTTAGCTCGCATCCTCTTGTGACAGCGCCTGCTGCTGGCTGCCCGGACCCAGGGCCGCAAGGGAGGCACGGGCGGGCCGGGCCCTGTCACACCTGTCCTCGTGAGGGGGGCAGCTCACTGAGCACAGCGCAGGGGAGCAACTCTCTTTTATTGTTATACCCAGTGATGGCAGGCGGAACTCTGTAAGTTAGTTCAGAAAATGCCAGGTTGGTGCACACAGAGGTGCAGAGGGAATCTCTGGGGGGTGAACAGGGTCCGCCCAGAGACGCACACGGGCTGCACCTTCCTCTTGGTGCTCGGCTGGGCACCAGGTGGAGGGGCAGGGTGGCTGGGGACCTGTCCGCCGAGGGGCCTTGCTGTCCCTCTTGGTCACAGAGCTTTCAGAAGAGGGAGACAGAGCAGAGAAGACAGGGGGGAGGGTCACGTCCCCTCCCCAGTGCAGCGGGTCCCGAGCCCTTCTTATTCACCCCATGATGCCACAGGGAAGGTCCTGGTGTCCTAGCAGGTTACCGGAAGGGCAGAAACGCGAGGGAAGAGGGCACCACAGCCCTCAGCAGCCCCGAGGCCAGGTTGTGCCTGGACAGCCTTGTCTCTCTGGCAACTAGTGGCTCTCTGCTGTCACCGTCCAGAGCCGGCCACATGAGACACTCCCGGGCCAACTCCAGGGTGACGGGCGTGGATGAGTGTACGTTCAAGTGCAAAGCAGAGGCCTGTGCTGGAGTTTGTCCTCCAAGAGGCTCACTTTCAAGTCCCTGAGGCTGCTTTGTGCACTGGGCCTGTTTCTGGGTCCACAGGCTGCAGAGCAGGCAGGCGCAGTGCAGATGGCCGGCCACAGGGGGGAGCCCGCAGCTGCAGCTTGGCCTCACTTGGTGGGGGGTGGGCGCGAGGCCTGATCTCTTCACCCAGTGGGGGCGAAACCATGGCACAAAAAGATGTTAATTTTTTTTTCTAAACTTAAACCTCAGTATTCAGGTTTAATTGCAGTGTTCGCACTTTGCGATAAACAAGTGGGTTCTGGCCTGCAGTGCGGGCGCTCGTCTCTGAAAGATTCGCCATCCCTGCAACCCTGCCAGACGGGCTGTGCTGGGGGGCTCACCCCCAACATCCCCAGGAAAAGAGTGGTGCTGAGCCCCACGGAGCAGCGGCCCCGCTTCCCCTGCCCTCTGAGAAGTGGCCCAGGCCCCTGAGCGCCCCTGAACTAGGAAGGGGGGCTGTAACATCCGGGACCAATACCAGTCCCGGTAGGAGAGAATGAACCAGCACAGGGCAGGGCCTGCCTTCCGGGGCTTCGCCTCACTGCTGGGGGTAGAGCCCCCAGAGCCTGCGGCCAGCATTTCTGCGTCTTGTGGCTGCAGGGTGACAAAGGGCAGTGGATACACCGCAGGGCACTCTGGCTGCACAGGCCTCCACGGAAAGGAAACGCATCCTCCCAGAGACAAGCCCCGGGGCCTCTTCTTGTGGCTGTGCCCCAGGACACCTGGCTCACACCTCGGCCTCTCCCTGTCCTTTCCCTTGACCTCACCCACCCCCAGGAGGCCCCTCGCCAGCCGGGCCATGCTTGGGCCTTGCTCCACTGCTCCCTGGGCCGAAGCCGCTCCTCACTACCTGGATCTGTGCGCATCCCAGCTTCTCAAGCTCCCTGAAGAAAGCAGGAGCCAGCTGCACAGCCTTATCAAGTATTGGTGCTGACGACCCCAGAGTGGCTGGGTAACCAGATTGCTGTTTTGTTTTCTTAAGCACTCAGCTGTAGCTCAGCTGTAGAGTGCTCACCTAGCATGTGGGAGTCACCGAGTCCCAACCTAGCACGGTGGGGGGGGGGGGGGAAGAGTCCCAGCAATCCTAATGTGCAGCCAACTCTGAGGACCAGGATGTGTGTCCCCTGCCCATCCCGTTCCCCACGCACACATCTCCCGGGCCCCAGCCGATCCAGCTCCCCCGCATGTTCCCAGGACGCTGTGTGTCCTCATCGCAGTCCCGCCCTCATCTTCCACATGTTTCGATCTGACTTGTGGGCTTGGGCAGTGCCCCTGCCCCACAGGAGCAGGTTCTGAGAGAAGAGTTTTGCTCACCTGAGTCCTCAGCAGCTAGCACACACCCTGCACCCTGGGTGCTTGAAGTCTGCTGCATCCTCTAATGTGTGCAAGCTCAGCTCTCAAGGACAGAGCCTGCTGCAGGCCACTCTGACTCCTGGTTCCTCCTGGTCAGCAGGAGAGAAAGGGGAATGCAAGGGAGGGACAGGCACCCTGCAGCCAGAGGGCCCCAGCTAGCCTAGCACCTGCTTGTAAAGAAGAGCTAAAGGTGGAGTTTACACCTTAAAATGCTTGGGGGAAAGAACATCAGAAGAAAAGAAGTACTCCTGACTCACGAAAACTCTTCCAACTCAAATGTCTGCATATATAAAGTTTTATTGGCACACAGCCTTGCCTGCTCATTCACACACACCCCATGGCTCTTCCTGGCTGGCTTTTCCTTCCAAACTCAGCAGGAGGCTAACCCCAAAGAGAGGTTAATGGTTGTAAGAGGATGGAAATTTCCCTGCGACTGTGGTGTTCAGAGGTGGGGAGTCCAGAGGGTGATTAGGATTAGATGAAGTCACCAGGGGGAGCCCTGTGATTGACTCTGGCAGCTCTATAAGAACAGAGCCAAGGGCCAGGGATTTAGCTCAGTGGTTCCGCCATCTGCCTTGCAAGCACACAGTCCCGAGTTGGATCCCCGGTACCAGAAAAAAAGGACCAAGACCAAGCAGACACAGGGACAAGAACAGGCACACTCCCCGCCTCTCCAGCCACGGATGCTGGGTGTTGCCCGGGGACTAAGGCCATCACTAGCCGATGACAGCACCGTGCCCTTGAACCTCCAGACCTGTGAGCGCTCTTCTTTACAGGTTAGCCTACCTCAGGTATGTCTTTATGACAATGAAAAGCTGACTAACACGCATCGTCCCAAAGCCTAAGTATTTGCAATCAGACCTTGGCTAGCCAAGGGTGGCCAGCCCGTTACCTAAAGCAATGCTGTAAGCCAGCAAGCATGGCGGCCCCAGCAAGTGCATGAAGGCCAGAAAGGAAGGGCCATGCCAGCCCCCGCTGCCCACCTGGTAGCAGCCCACCCTGGTTCCTGGGCCAAAAAAAGCCAAGCTCACTAGTCCTAGCAGTTTTCCTCTTCGATTGTTCAAACTATTACTTCATTCCTTTTTGGCAAGAATTGAATCCACATCTTTACTTCCTCTTTATTCATCAGAAATAAGGTAGGCTTTAGCACTGTTTCTTTCAAATTTCTTTCTTTTTTTTGGTACCAGGGATCGAACTCGGGACCTTGCACTTGCGAGGCAGGCAGCGGAACCACGGAGCTAAATCCCTGGCCCCCATTATTTCTATTTCCCTTTCCTGCTCCCTAAGATTGAAAATAAAGTTTGTTGGTAGCATCATTAAAAGTCCAGGGTTTGGCACTTTTGGGTCTTTTTGAAGGTAAAATAAACCAGATTTCTATCTTGGCAATGACATCCAACCAAATCCAAGTCAGAATAGAGTGCCACACATCCAGATGCCCAGGGCCTTAAGGCAAGCTTGCCTTCTGCACGGAGCACCTTCCTCAGGGTATTAAGCAATTTCCTGTGGAGGCTTCCCTCCTCCTGAATCCTCCTGAGGAGGAGAAATGAGGGCAGAGCTGGACTACAGCGGGGCTTATGAGCAACAGGTCCCAAGTCTGCATGCATTTACTTCGCAGGCCTCTTTCCTGATTCCTGACACCTGGGCCCCACAGCAGATGCCGGGAGTGTTTCAGGCTGCAGAGGAGAGGGGTATTCGATGCACTCCAGCAGCCTGGGGAACTGGCCCTGAGAGGCCAGACGCCACAAATCAGGAGACAGGAGCTCGATCCAACTCCAGAGAGACTTCTAAGTGGCAGTGGGTTCTATGAAACCCCCAACCTCAGAGAGCTGGGTGACACAGAGGGTCGGAGTCCAGTGCCCACGATGACTGGAATCCATCCTAGAAAGAGGCAGGCTCGGGAACTAACTGTGCTGGTGCTGATAGCCAGCTGCAGGCTGACAAGGGGGCAGTGGCCACCACCAGGCTAAACGTGCTACCGCAGACGGGAGCAGGGCTCCACCATGTCCCTGTAATCACTCCCTCTCCCCCCATTCCCTACCTGTAAACCGCACCCCAAAGACAAGGTGCACAGCCCAGCAGGACACAGATGCAGCCACACGGGAGTGCTGGGGGTTGGTGGTGATAGAAGTCAGAATAATTTCCCCACGTCACGGATTAAGACGTGAATATGCAAAAAACTTAAACAGAAACCACTGCTACCACGTTAGAGGAATGGGAGGATCGGCAGGCTAGAGACACTCCTGGGAAGAGCAGCGCTCCGGTGGTGCCCACGAGGGGGCGCCCTAACACCCCCACCCCCCACCCCCCACGGACCCTGAGCTCCAGGTAGGATGTTTCTTTCCCCACCTTGGGGGCTGCGAGCTGTCCAGCCCCACACCTGGCCCCAGGATGCCTCCCATTTCCGCCCTGCCCTCTGAGGGGCTTCCCGAGCTCTGTGAGCCGGCCACTCACCCTGCTCCATCATCTCCAGCAGCCCCTGCTTGATGAGCTCCTCCCGGCCTTGCCTGCTGGCCATCTTCTTCTCCAGAGCTGCGGGACAAGACTCCAGGTGAGGCTCAGCTGGAACTGAGGCAGGGCCAGGGCCCTGGGGTGAGAGCGGTCCCGGGGAATGGGTGGGTGCACAGTGGCTTGGCAATTCCAAGCCTTCCCCCTAAGCAATCTGCTGATCCATCTGCATTAAAACAGCCAGGAGCCCCAGATTGGTGGAGCGACAGCAGTCCCTTGTGGGGTTCATTCTGCAGTAGAGCACCCTCCTCTGAGCACCCACGACCCCTCCTACCACGCACTGCACTGACCAGCCCTGCCGTGTCCTCCCTGTCTGGGTCCCCAGGGACACCTGCTGCAGCTCCATGACCCTTTGCTAACCCTTCCCTCTCCCCACCCCGCGTTCTGTGCACTCCCCGGAAGGTCTCCAACGCATCGTGGTTGACAGCTCCCAGAAGTCACCACACGGACAGGGGATGGACAGGCAGTCCCACGTCCCTGCCCTGGCCCCAGCTGGCCGAATCATGTCCACTCCTTCAGAACAACCCTTCATGCCCTCCCTCCCCGTGGGCAGGGTCTGCTTGCTTCCCAATCCCCTTCTTTTTCATTGCATTTGTGTACAGGTGAACCCCAGTTTCCAAGTGAAAAGCTACATAACTCCTGGGAGTCTCTGAAAGATCACAGCGCCCGCCGGTAAGCCAGATCCCAAAGGCCCCAAATCTCCAGGTGCTCCCGGTCAGACAGGGCCCGCCCACCTGTCTGAGCTAAAGAGTGACTGGAGAAGGCAGCTGCCAAACAGGTGAGGGGAACTCCTCAATTTATTCCCAAGTATTGCTGAGCACCTGCTGCATGGCACCTGCTAAGTTAGATGCTGGGGAGCCCAGACAGAGCCTGCCCCTCTGGGCTCCTCCATGCCTGGCACACTGGAAGTGCCTGGGGAAACCCTGAATAACAAGGCTTAATTTGTTCTCATTCTTGTCAAAGAGAATTTATCAGTTGACCTCCTGAGTGGTTGAGAAATTTCATGACGTGTGTATCAGAGTATGAAGCGAGCCTGCGGCTGCCATCGTCACTACTCACACCCTGCAGGGCCCTCCCTTGGGCACAGCGGCTTCATCTCTGTGGTCCTCCAGGCCCTGGAGCTGGGAGGAAACAGGGCCCCGGGGACCTCAGAAGCAGCAGCCTGAGGGCAGTGCTTCCCAGGCCTCCCCGTGAGGCCCGGGACTAATTCCACAGGAGCAGCACCTCACTAATTGCTTTCAGCCACAGCTAAGAGATGAGCAGCCCAGTGCGAGGCCCGGGGCCTCAGGGGCTCAGCTCCTCCTGGGTTTGCTCCTTGGGGCGCTCTGCCTTCTGCCACCCAGGCCGCTGACACTCAGACCTGGGTGAGTTCTTCCCTCTCAGCTGCTTCCCCGTCCCTACGGTGGGCAGGGCCAGGTGAGATCGCTGTCCCTGCAGCAAGCCGCATGTGTGCCCACGCCACCAGCATCTGCCCCCACTTGCTGCCATAGCCTCTTGCGTTCAGCCACCTCCTAGAGTCCACGAGGCAGGTGGTGCAGTCTCCGAGGAGGCGGGGCCAATGGGCTGTTGGGCACAACCCTACTTCCCACAGAGCCGGGACTGGCAGGGTGTAAAGACGCAGCCTCCTGAGTGAGTGCGGACCCTTCTGGATCCTTGGTGGGAGCCACGGGGACAGGTGAACCCAGACTGAGCCAGGTCCGGGGAGCAGGCTGCTTCCTTGTCCTCCCCGAGAAGAAGCCTTGACCCTCAGTCTACCCAGGTTGCTCTGTGGAGTGGTGAGAGTTGGGCTGGCTACTCCCAGGCCTCTCGGGTGGGCCCAGCCCCTGCCGCATCCGAGTGAGGTTCTGGGTCTGGGAGGGTGGGGGCTGTGGCTTTCTCGTGGGCAGCTGCTGAGTGAGTTTGCCAGACTCAGCGTCACAGCCGAGCCTGGCGCTGCACTGAGCCCGTGAGCGAGGGCAGGTGACTTGTGTACCCTCGGGCCTGGGCAGAACCGCCCTGTGCAGAGCCCACCAGGCTGGTCCAGGGCCTCTCCGCGCTGCCTCTGGTCCCCAGTGTGACCCCGAGCGGGCAGCCCAGCCAGGTGGCCAGCAGTGACCAGCGGGCAGCTGAGGGGCTCAGTCCCCGGAGACCACAGAGCAGGCCACCCTCCTGGCAGCGCAGGTGCACAGCTGCCCCAGCTGCCTCCCAGAGCTCACCTGACGTCGTCTGCTTCAGCTTTTCATTTTTCTTTTTCCTCCACTTCCAGGGCTTGAAGATGCGGCCCAGGGTGGCCAGCCTGCTGTTCCTTCTCACTGGGGGGGTTCGGATCCCTGAGACCGGATACTCCGAGCGCGCTGGGGGCATTCGGTCCATCTCATCTGCAGGACGAGAGCCAAGGGAGGGCCCAGTGACCACCAAGCCACCTGGCTCCCCAGGCCGGGGAGCCCCTCACCCTGAGGCCACCAGGGATTCCCCAAGGCCTGGAGCCGGGGAGGGCCCTCAGAGTGGGCAGGGTCACACAAATGCACGGTTGCAGCTCATGGGTCCCTGCTGTAGCAACCCTCCTTCTACAGCCCTGTCCCAGCTCTGCCCCCCGCGGGGTGGTTTAAGGACCTTCTAATTCCATGGGGAAGCATCCCCTACCCCAGGACCTGGGCTCATGCTATGCCTTCCTCCAATCTGCTCTCCCTCTCGGCTTTTCTCCATCTTGCAAAACATTTCCTCAGCTAACTGTTGCTTCCTCTAGGACAGCTTTATCTGCCCCAGACAAAGCCAGGCCTTTTGCAAGCCCTTTGTAAGGGCGCCCTGGCCACCACCCAAGGGCAGAGACCTGGACACTGGGCCTGTCAGCTGACAGCCCCAGCAAGTAGCTGCAGGAGTCAGCCCACGAGTGGACAAAGGGAAGAGGCCGCCTCTGGCCCTCCATGTGGTAGGCCATCGCGGTAGAAGCTGTGGGCTGCACACGGATGGGTCCTAGACAGAAGAGCACAGTGAGGAGTGGGCACTGGTCCAGAGCCGCCCTTCCTACCCAGCCTGGGTGAGGGAAGGGAAGAATAAAGCAGGCGAGAGGCAGGCCTGAGGGAAGCTGCCGGACCTCAACAGGAGAGCACAGGCTCTCGCGTGCTCACGACTGCACACGACTGCACACGGGTGTGCGTGGGCACTTGCGGTGTGCAGTGTCTGTGCCCCCAAAAATGGGGTGCCCTGGCTACAGGTGCTGGGAAGGGAGGCAGTCATAGATTTCCCCAGGCTGTTTTCTGGCATCTGACCCGTCTGACTTTGTAAGAGATTCACTTGGAGCACAAAACAAAATTGGACCTCCCATCAGTGGGGAAGCTGGAGAACCGTGAGAACTAGGGCGGCAGCACCTCCACCCACTCACTGGGCCACCACCCAGCTGTCACGGTGGAGAGCAGCGCGCAGGCTGCCCGCAGGAAGACGACACTCCAGGCTCTGATGTGACTCCAGGGTCACCGGGGCAGGAGGCGGGAGGTCGCCGGCCAGGTCCCCATGCGTGTGCCCTTACCCCACTCCGAGCTGCTGGTGGCTGACACACACCCAGCTCCACACCCCGGGTTTAGTTTACCTGAATGCCTCCCGAAGAAGGGGCTGAGCCCCTGATCTATCAAGGCCCCGAGAGGCTGGAGGGGCAGAGCTGGACAGAAGCCAACAAGAGGGTGCCTGGCAGGGAGAGGCGACTGGGGTCCAAAGGCCAGGAGCCTTCGACAGGGCAGGACCCTGCTTCTCATTTCCCCGCCGAGCTATCCTGGGCCACCCCTAGCCCTGCAAGGCCCAAGGCAGCCCCTCCTGGGAACAGGGGCCTGGGACCGGATCCAGGTGTCGGGGGAAGCGTCTGTACCCAGACAGTGGGCCTGACCAACAGCTTCTGAGCGCACCCCAAGAGGTGGCCTCCAAGGGCCACCCACAGTGTCTACTCTGTCCTCCTGTGCCTCAGTTTCTTCACCTGGGAACTGGAGGTCATCACCAGCCCTGACGGGTGGGACTGCAAGGGAGACTCAGGTGACAGGGGTGGCCACTGAGCCTGGAGACATGGGTGGACAGCACAACACAAGATTTATTGATCGTGTCTTATGTCCATGCACAGTAATATCTACCTGCATACCAGGCAGGCACGGTGACTTTTAGAAAAGTGTCACTATGGTGACTCTTCGTATTCCATCAGTAACCGAACAGCACTATGGGGGGAGAGAGGACTGTGGGGCTCACAGCTGGGCCTCGCCATGAATCCGGGCTACAGTTTATCCAGCCTACAGCCCAGCAAGCTGAGGCCCTTTTCATCGGCCACAGAACTGCTGTGTCTGGGGAGACCAGACTCACCACTCAGGCACGGCAGCCCTCTCGAGCCACCCATGGCGTGTAACGACTCCAGGTCCCATGTTTACCACCGGCCAGAAGCCCTCCTACTTGGCAGGAGGGCTCCGAAACCATGGAAGCAGCTCTCCCCCCCTCTAGGTACCTTCCTGGAAGAGTTGAAGACATCGTATCACAGCCACGCTTGCTGACTCGTGTTTACTGCAGCACAACCCTAAAGAGCGAATCTCAGAAGCAGCCTATGTGTTTGTCCATCCACAGATGAATGGAGAAAGCAAATGTGGTAGACGCAGTGCAGTACTACTCAGCCATAAAGAAGGATAAACCTGAGTCATTGCAGGAAAATGGACGCTCCTTGAGACTATAATGTTAAGTAAAACAAATCAGACACACGGGCTGAAGTATTGCATGGTTTCTCTTATATGAGAAGCCCAAAGTGTAAGTAATTTAAAGAACAGAAGTAAAGGATGAGTAGTGGGAATCAGGGAGTTGGATCTTTTGCAAATGGGAAAGGGATCTAGAGGTGGAAAGCAGAGAAGGGGAGGGAAGTAAAAAGAACCAGCTGCGCTACGTGCATGGCCCTCCCCGTGCACTGCGGACAGGCAGCAATGAAGCCAGTACCAGCAGAAAGTCACAGGATGCTGCTCCCCACCGCCTTCCAGGGCCCAGTGCCCAGCACCTGGTGCCGGGCAGCAGAGGGCACAGGGCAGTCGGGCCCCGCTGCCATCACCTCCTGGAGGCCCTGCTGTGCCCACGGGATGCAGACGGCTCTCCTCTCCCCCGAGCAAGTTACTGCGTTCCTCCCTCCCGCTCCCTCCTCACCCATGACCCAGCTGGGAGCAGAACTGCCCGTCCAGGCCTCCGGGCATTGAGCAGGGAGATGCAGAGCTGGCACAGAAAGGCAGCGCTCGATCCTGCTGTATTTAGTCCCTACTGCCTGCAGGAAGGCACTGTCACTGGAAAGATGCACACTGCACCATGCCAAGATGAAGGGGCCTTAGCAGGTCCCGGGGGAAGGAGGTCTGCTGGGTCCCCACAAGGGACAGCACGTGGGCTACAGAGGGCACGTGCATGGCCTGAGCTTCCTAGCAGCCAGGGCAAAAAGGGGCAGGACACAGAATCAACTACATATCAGAGCCCAAATCTGGCTCTGTTTGTCGCCCACTTCACCTGCTCCCCTGGGCAAGCCCTGGCATCTCCGTGCTGGAATGCAAAGCGTTCCCCATCTGTGAGGCTCTCTGTGACCACCACATCCACCTACCCTCACTTCGTCCTGCACGGTGCCTGAAGCAGGTGCTGGGGTTCCCTCCTCAGTCTCTGGCACACAGAGGTCCTCAGCACAGAGGAGCAGGAAGGACTTGCTACAGACCAGCCCGCCTCCCTCCCTCCTGGTGAGCACCCACCCTTCCCTCTTCATCCATCCACCCCCCACCCCCCACTCCACCACTCCAGGAACACAGACTGATCCTGGCCGAATGTGGGGTATCCTGGTAGGCACGAGGTGCCCAGGGGACAACAGACACAGGCTGCCCGCCTTTGGGGGCTCTGGACTCCCACAGGAGAAGGCAGCAGATGGAGATGCTGACCAGGAGCAGTGCTCGCCCAGTCCTCGGGAGATGGGCCCTGCCTCCTCCCACGGCCTCCCTTCATCTCCCTGTGCCCCACTGCAGTGCCTGGGTGCAAGCATACACACACAAACACACACATGCTCACGGTCACACACTCACACTCACAAGTCCGCTCGCCACTGTCCCCACTCCCTGCCCAGAGCTCCCGAGGTGGGGCTCTGATGGGGCTCACAGCCCCTTGTTCTCCGAGACCAGAGCAGCAGAGGCAGGAGCGGTGGCTCCTAAAGGGGCCAGAGGGAGCAGGCAGAAAGGGCTGCAGGCAGGCAGGTAGAGAGGAGGGTGGAGCCTCGACTCAGCACTCACCAAGGTGCTGCCAAGGGCCCTCAGCTCCAGGACCGACTGTGTCTGCTGCCCACCTGGGCGCCGCAGTCCGAGCTGCTGCTGGTGTCCCGGGGAGGCCATGGCCCTGCCAGGGTGCGAGGGGGCTCCCCGAGTTCTGCAGGCTGCCGTGCTCAGCACCCCACCCCTGGCCAGGACCCTCTGCTCTCCTAGTGGGGCCTGGCGGGAGACTTCCCTGCAGGAACAGAAGGCTGAGAAGGTGCTGCAGCCTGGGGGGTTGGGTCAACCAGGCACCCTCGGGCAGCGATGCCACCCTAGCTGCTGGCTGTACCGCGGGGGCAGGGTGCTGCTCCCCGGGGGGTGCAGCCCCCAAGGGCAGGCGGGCGGTGAGTGGGGGTGCGTGGGGGGCCCACTGTGTGAGCAGGTGCAGACCTGGCGTGCAGACCTGTGCACGTGCGTCCCCCGAGGGAAGGGACAAGTGGGAGGGCCCTGCCCTCCCCTCCCCTCCCCTCCCCTCCCCTCCCCTCCCCTGGAGTCTCCGGCACCTCTCCCGGAGCTGCTGAGGAATCTCCTTCCCGCAGTGGGGAGATCCTGGGAGGTGCAAAGGCACCAGCAGGTCCCTTTAGCAGCTCCCCTCCAGCCCCCAGCAGCGCACCGCCACCTCGCAGGCATTAGCAGCTAATTACGGAGCCTCCTTCCCACATCTTCGCGCTGAGAAGCTTCAGCATCCCAAGGCTCCTGGAAGATGGGCGGGCAGGACCCCCTGCGGCTGTCCTCGGAGGTCCCCTCGTGGACACGGGGTGGTCCCTCCACGGGCCCCAGACCCCAGAACGTCGGGGGCTGCGCTGGGGCCGACACGCGGCTGGGCTCCACGCTGACTCCCAGGCCTGGCGAAGCCCACCCCTCACAGTGCTCCCTCAGCTGTCCCGCGGGGCCCGACTTGACTGGCTGTCCTCTGCGCTCACTCTGTGAGAGCCGGGGTGCGCTGTGCCCTCCATCACCAGTCCCTGCCCCTGGCTGGCCCTGGCACTCGGACTGTCTGGGACCCATCTGTTTGCCTGGTGTCAGGGCGCAGGACCGCAAATGCAGCAGTCTCGGCCCCCACTGTGTGACTCGATGCCTGCTCTTTGGTGACCTGGGCATTTCTGCGGCCTCCCTGTCCACCTTCACTTCCCTAAACACAAGGGAAGCTGAGGCCCGGGCAACTGTGCCATGGCCCAGTGAGGGCCTCTTAGGGACAACGGGGACGATTTGCAATTCGTGACACTGGACAGTGACTTTCCCCCTGGCCTATTTCACTCTCTCATTTGTTCATTCACAACTCATTGTCAGACATCACCCGAGGGTGTGCTGTGCGGCAGGGCTGCTCTGAGTTCGAGAGGAAACTGCATCCGCATCAGCAGTCTCCCGCCAGGTAAGCCCACACCTTCGTGGAGAGGAAGAAACAGGGAAGAAAACAGCAATGCAACTTCAGAATGCGGCCTGAGCTGGGGGCAGGGAGACGGGAAGTTGGGGTGTGGGCCGAAGCGGGGCCCCTGCTGTGGTTGTCTGGTGCTGGTTCTGCTGCTGGCCCTGTCTGAGGGCATGAGGACTGTGTTTGCTGTGCGGAGCTGGTGCACGTGACAGGCTCTTCGTCCTCACCCCTCCCATTCCTCCCTGGGCCCTTACCATCTGCAAATTCTTGCTCTATTTCTGGTTTTTCCCTCTCAATTCTTCTTCACCCTCTCTTTCCCCTCCCTCCATCTGTTGTTCCCTTTCCCCTTTGAAAACGATCTCCCTATTTCCTATTACCCATGTTTTGTTTTGCTCTTTATTTATATTTTGGGTTTCTCATATAAGAGAAACCACACAGTATTTAAGCTTGTGTGTCTGATTTATTTTATTTATTTCATTATGGTCTCAAGGTGCATCTGTTTTCCTACAAATGACTCAAGCTTTCCTTTTTCATGGCAGAGTAGTACTCCACTGTGTGTAAATACCACATTTTCTGTATCCATTCATCTGTTGATGGGCACATAGGCCACTTCCAAGATTTAGCTATGACAAATCATGGTGCTGTGAGTATGGGTATGCATGGATCACTGATATGGTGACTTTAACTCTCAGGAAGATACCTAGAAGGGGAATAGCTGGGTCAAATGGAATTTTTAGTTTTAGCTTTTTGAGGAATCGCCATACTTATTTCCATAGTGGATGTAATACTTTACATTCCTTCCAGCAACTCCTTTTTCCCTGAAGCCTGGCAGCATTTGTTATTACTGGTTTCTTGAGGATGGCTTCTTTCTGGAGTGTGGTGGAATCTCAGGGCTGCTTTCATTTGCACTTCTCCAATGCCTAGTGGTTCCACTTCTTTGCTGAGTCCTTCCCTGGCTGCTGCCCCCAAATCCATCTGCCAGTGCTCACTGAGCACTGTCTCTGAACAGAGTCCAGCACTAGGTCAGAGGCAGCAAAGAGGTGCTGGGTCCCTCCTGCCCCGGGGCCTGTTCGCTGCAGAGGAAGGCAAGGGGCACAGAGCAGGCAGGAAGCAAGGCAGGACCCTGCTGTGGGAACAGTGGCTTCTCCTGCCTGGAAGGCTACTGCAGTGCAGGGAGGGACTTGGGCACTAGCATTTGAGTGAGTTGAATAAAAGGCGCGAATTCACAAAAGTATGGCAGGGTGTAGCGTCTGGGGGATGAAGAATGAAGCTGGTCTCTGAGGCTCAAACACCCAGTAAAATGTTTATATCTAAAACTGGGACCCATGCAGAGAGAGCCCACTTCCACTGCGCCAGGTGAGGAGCACCACACACACACACACACACACACACACACTCTCCACCTGCCATCACCGCACTGCCTGCAACAGCAGGAAGATTCCACTGATGGGATATTGGTGCTGACAAACAACCGCGAGGTCCTTGGTCGTCCTAACTACGGACCCGGGTCTGTGCACCCGACCCCGAGGGCCCGTAAGGTGGGATTCGTGGCTGATGGAAGAAAAGAGACAAGGCTCAGGTTGGGAAGGAGAGCGGAGCCTGCTCCAGGGCCTCACAAGGCCAAGGCGTGTGTCAGGGCAGTGGAACCCTGCTCAGGATCAGCACCCCGGTGAGACCCTGTAGGACAGGACCTCGGTGGGGGCAGCAGGCCCTGGGCACAGGCTGAAGGCCGGAGGCCTGAGGGGAAATCACCCTCGTGGAGGGCGGAGGAAATAAAGTTTCTTCATCGTCCTGGTCATTAGCGACAGCAGCATCCATGAGGGCTGGCTGTGACGGGCTGTGTCCTTGGCACCTAACCCAAATTAGCTCCGACCCTATCAGGACCCCGGCAGGCAGAACTATTGTTATCGTTCAGCAGTAGAGGAGGAAATCGGAGGCACCTAAGTGGAACAATTCATCAGGTCACAAGCGGCCAGGGACAGTGAGATGAAAGTGACAGAAGCGGGCCGTCAGGGTCAGGAGGCACCCGCCCAGCTGTTGGGAGAGGAGGCGGCTGCAGAGAGGGCTGGAGGCTGTGAACCTGGAAAGAGGCCCAAACAATCCTGGGAGGCAACCAGGGGAGAAGACAGAGCCCTGGGGCCAGGCATCGAGCTGGTGGCTCCACAGCCATCCTCAAAATCAATGCCAGATGTTTTCACAGAACAACCCTCAGCATGGGTCTGAACCTCCAAAACAAAATTTTTAAAATGTCTTTCAGATTTCCCTGATGTAAGAGCATTCTTGCTTTGACCTCTACTCCTGGAAAATTCTCAACCAAGGGTCGAAGGGCACGGCGTTTCGGGTATGCTGATCCTCTGAACAGGACACCACCCCCCACCGCTGGGCACAGGACTGGCTGCTGGGGTGGGGTGGGGCAGGGAGGGCTTGGGAAGGGTGCACACCCCGAAATGTGCATGGCTCTACCCTCCACCTGGAGGAACAGGGACCGTTTCCACACGCCAGGGACCATCCTTGTTCAGCACCTAGCACAGGGCCTGGAGCACGGGGCAAATGAATGAACAAATGAATGAATGAAAGACACACATCCTAGGATACAAGAACGTATGTAGAATAAAAAGCAGGGCTGGGGGTTTAGCTCAGGGGTTCTGCTGCCTGCCTTGCAAGCGCAAGGTCCTAGTTCGATCCCCGGTTAAAAAAAAAAAAAAAAAAAAAAAAGTGGGCCACGGTTATTCAGGCCCTGCAGCCTTTTCTGTGCACCTTAACAGGGGAGACCACCATTCTCAAGTGGGCACTGGCACCTCGGATGTCATCTCCTCCTTTCCCTGGCTGGTGGGTGGAGATGCCGGATGCAGAGGACAGAAGCTGGGCTGAGCTTCACAGCGAATAACTACCTCTGAGAAACTATGAATCGATGAATACTTACACTGAAAACACAGCTCTGTACGCCCAAGGGAGGCCTCTAGACTAGTGTGTGTGTGTGTGTGTGTGTGTGTGTGGGTGTGTGGGTGTGTTCACTGCAGGTCAACAACTCCAGGACTAAGGGGGCTGTGGAGATTCAGAACAGGTAAGCAATGTTCAAGTTCAAGGTCACCCCGCTGGGGAGTGGCAGGGCAGACACTGCCGGCTCTGCAAGGCCCCACTTTATGTTAATGGAGTGCGGGCTCTGAGAAGTCCTGCAGTAAGCAAGCCTGGCCAGAGGTTAAGCCAGCTTTTCCTAAACGGATCAGGCAGGGAACCCTGATCAGCCTACACAGCAATAACCCCACAAAAGCTGCCAGATGGAACTTGAGTTATAACCCTAGGATTAAGCAGAAGTGGTGTTAACAACTATTTATTTTGGGGAAATGAAAGTCTTTTCCCCAGTATCGTATTCCACCCTTAGTAGGAGACCCTAAGACCTTAGCAGACACTGGGCCTCAACACTTCCTGAGTCACATCCTGCAGCTGGCCAAGCCTGCAGCTGGCCAAGCCCGCAGCCAGCACCGAGGCCAAAACGAAGACCGGACAAACGGGCATCATCGATGCCTCTGACACCAGTGGAAAATCAAGACGTTACTGAAGCCACTTTTTATTTTATTTTATTTTTTGCTCATGTGTATTGTGGAAAGAATAGTGCATCTAACTAGAAAGCCCATCTGTTTCATATCAACCTGTAATTCTGCCGGTGGTTGCTGGTGTCTGCCAGGCAGGTGGCCAGTTCTCCAAGACAAAAAAATCAGCTCCGCTCTGCAAATCAAGTGGATCCGGAAGCAGCCCGTGGCATCTGGAGGCACGGTGGGGTCAGGAGGAGGAAGGGAAGCTGGAGAATGGGCTTTGTTGCTATCACCATCCTGTTTGTTATTTGGTTTGGCAGGATGCTTCTGTACCTGCACAGAGTGAATTCTTATAAAAACTCTCACACAAAAAGCCACCTTTAGTTTTGCAAGGGCTACAAACTCCTTTCAGAGGCATCCTTCCAAAATTCCGGTTTACAGAGAGGAAAGTTGAGCATTTCGGAGGAAGGACTTGAAGTAAAACAACACGACAGGACCCTTCAGCATTGCAGTGAAAGTTTAGAAGTAAGAGTCCGAGTCCCAGGTCTGAGTCCCAACCCCGACTTTCTAAAACCAAAGTGTGAGGTAAGCTTCTTACACAATGCACAAACACAAGCACAAGCGAAGTTAAAAAGCAGGTATACTTCAGAGGCATGAAATAATTTCAGTCCTGGGAAAAAGATTTCTGTTTTGAAAATGTGTCCTTCCTTCATTCTGGGTCTGTCAGGGATCAGCAAACATCTGTGAAGGATGAAAACAGTCTCTGCTGCAACCTCTCAGCTTAGCTATTGGAGCAGCAAAGCAGCCAGGGCTGTGTAAAGTGGGCGTGGCTGTATAAAACTTTATTGACAAAACCCAGAAGTCAGCTGATTTGGTCCATGGGTTTGACAACCCCTGCCCTAAGCTATCCCTTTGGAAATGTCTTCAGTGGCAAAGTGCTACTGGGTGCCCCCAAGAAGAGAGAGAGAAATGGTTTGGGGTCCTGATCCTCTATCTTTACTTCCACTTCTAAGGCCAGCTCTGCTCCCCCACATGACTCTGCAGCCTCCCCCTGCCCACCTCCCAAGCAGACAGTCTCGAATCCTCCCCTGCTTAACACCCTGGCCCAGGCCAGCTGCGACACCCTGCCTGTGGCCACCCCAGGCCACCACGGGCCCCACCCCTGATCTGCTGAAACCCTCCCCGTGGCGTCTCCCGGGCCCTCAGTGTCCTCGAGTTCCAGGCCTCCCCCATCTCTGGGGCCTTTTCAGCTTCCACAAGCTCGGTCCGAAGAAGCAGAGGGAGGCTCCCTCCACCTGTCACTCCTCACCCGGGCTCCAGGGAGACCCTGCACCCCACACCACACGTCCACTCCCCACTCCCCATGAGGCTCCTCTCCTGGGCATGCGGCTATCTCTCCTGCAGAGCGGCCTTGTCCACTGCAGGGCCCGACACAGACTTCGGAAGGCACCAGCGAATGAATTAAGGAATGGAAGAAGCTTTAGGACAGAGGCTGAGACAGGCTCTGGTCAGAAAGGGATGGGTCCCCAGACTCAGGAGAGAGCTGCTGAAAGGTGACATCTCAGGTCTCCTGCAAACCCTGTAGGAGTTAAGCAAGCCATAATAATAGTAATAAAGGTGATGTCCCTCCTACGGATGGGCATGTTTCATTAATCCATCCTCCTGTCGATGGCCATCTGTGTGGCTGGCACAGGAAGTGGGGCCTTGAACATTCAGGCACAGGTTCCCTTTTAATACGTGTTTTCAATATTTTTAGGTATATATATAGGAGTAGAATTGCTAGGACGTATGAAGTATGATTTAAAAATACAGTGAATATTTTTTGAAATTTTAGAAATTATTTCAGTAAAAGAAACATTGCCATTAACCCCCTTCGAACTCCTCCCCTGCTTTCAACACACGTACCCCTCATTCTTACCACTTTCTGAAGCCGTTCTGGAGTCCTCTTTCCATTCTCAGTTGCACCCTTGTGCTGCCTCAATGTCCTGAATCAATTCAAAGCATTTAGCTTTTGTGGTCGTTTTGATGTGGGGCAAAGCCAGAGGTCCACATGGTGGCAGGTTAACAGGTGAGAACACACCTTAGTGTTTTATCGATCTGCCTCCTGCTGGATGGCACTTGCACCCACATTCACCCCATTTTTGACCATGCCTTGTGAAGACACTCACAAAGGAAGACATCCAGAACTGCTTCAGAAAATGGCAAGAACAACAGGGTAAGTGTGTTCAAAGCAGATAGGATTTTTAGAAGGATGAATGGCAATGTGTCTTTAATGGTAATAATTTTTAAAATTTAAATATTCGCCATATATTTTGATCGCACGTTATGCGGTATTGCTATGTTGAATTTTTTGAGGAACACAATGTCTGCACTATTTGACACTCACAGCAGAAACAAAGCATTGACACATTCCTCAACGCAGATGAGCCTTGAAAATACGATGCTGAGAGAAAAACCAATCACAAAAGACCATGTATCATACGAGTCCGTTTCTATGAAATGCCCAGAATGGGTAAATCTGTACAGAAAGCAAGCAGATCAGAGGCTGCCTGCCGGGGGGCGGGCTCAGAGATCGCAACCAATGAGTGCAACACACAGCTGAGTCACGAAGGCCAAGGTGAGCTGGGAGGGAGGACCAGCCCTGGACAAGTGGGCACTGCTCCGGAGACAGGGGTGAGCGGGGGGAACTGCCCAGCACTGCTCATGCAGGAAAAATGCATGTGGAAAACCACGTGGCCAGAGGCCACGTGAAACCTTCCCACTCCTGCCTTTCTCCAAAAGTCCCTGCAGCCTGTCTATCTTGCTTTCATCTCCATTAGGAACTACCAGGCAGCGACGAACGAATGCACCCAGAGGGGCCAAGGATAGGGCCAGGAAGCCTTAGGGGGAGGGGAGTCCCGGGCCCTACAGCCACCGCCTGGGTGCCCAGCCACAGCATCACAACATGCACAACCTGGACAGCTGCTCCAGGCAAACTCCAACCACAAGGAGGCCAGGAGCCATGGCGTCCCCACCTCCCCATTTGGATGCTGTTTAAGTATTTGCTCTCAAGCTGCCACTGGAAACAAAGGTCTCTGATCACTGATTGGCCCAGCGCAAGAGCCCTGTGGTGGTCTGGATGCATCTCAGAAGAGAGTCCTGGGGAGCACTAGGTCTGGGCCCAGTCATTTCCTCCCTGATCCATTAAACAAATGAAGTTAAGGCTGAGAGCTGGAGCCCTGTCAGCAGGCTTCCGGAGCACGGTGAGGACCTTGAGAGGACCCGCCCCCAGGCGCTCCTGACCTTCAGACCTGGGGCCCTGGGCAGCACCCTCATGGGTGGGTGCTATCACTGGCCGCTGCTCAGGCTGCCGCAGCTGTGTCCAACAGGCGGCAATCATCAGTGAGGTAAGGAGGCGAGACATCAGGAGGAGCATACCACTGCTGGGAATGCAGAACGGGTGCCCACAGGCAGAGGCCGAAGCTGCTCAAAAGGTGAGACCCAGAGTCACCACAGACAACCTGAACCCTGAGAGCAGGTACCTCACGGTGGCACTATCCCTAACAGATGACTGTAAATAAAACAGAGTCTACCCATGCAATGCAATGTTACCAGGCCCAAACAGGGGCAATTATGGCTGCATGCTACAACACGGGTGAACCCTGAAATCAGGACACTAAGTAAAATGACCCAGTCAGAAAAGACCGCGCAACGTGGGATCTGTTTATATGAAATGTTCAGAACAGATTATTAATCCTCAAGGACAGAAACCAGATCAGTGGTTCCCCAGCTAAGCCTGGACTCCAGGCTAGAACAGAAAGGGTGAATGGAGGTTCTGATTATGCTCTGACACTCAGACAAGTCTGTCCAGCCCTTGGAGTCTTGGTTTCCTGTCCTCTGTAAGTGGGGAGAAACTAGGGCCCCCAAACGGTAGTTGTGAGAATGGCCTGAGCTGATGCTTAGGGGAGCTCAGCCTGATGCCTGGCACAGGGCAAGATCTAATAAACACGCGCTGCAGCTTCACCTCCATCGTGGCTTTGTCTGGGCCCCTGGGTGGACCACAGCCCCTGAGGCCAGGAGGAACTCCGACAGTATTTGCCCAGTGAGTGAAGACACTGCAGAGATCCTCAGCAAAATCATACTGTTTTCAAGGGCATTGCAAAAAGCAAACACTTTTTACCAAGTCTCTAATTTTCAAGAGAATTGGTAGTTCCTTCCAGAACTGAAAGACCAGGCACAAATGAAAAGCCAGGGGTTCCTTCTGGAATCTGGAAGGATTAGGTTAGGAGAAGTGGCTGCTGTGGTGAGAATTCTTAAATCCTTTTCAAAGATCTGGAAAGAAATGCTTATCAAACAGAATTTGGAGGGGCCTTGGATCAAAGGAAATGTAGAGAACTGTGTGCAATATTCCTCACTGACGGGGGACTTGGGTGGAGGACCCAGGCTGCAACGCCCAGAGTCCCCGAAACTGGAGATAGGAATGGAGAGACATAAGAGCGTGGGCTACGAATGTCTGTTTTCAGGCACCCGTGAGCCACTGGGATCACTGTGTGGCTTCAAGGTCTTTGGTGATGTACTGGGTACAGAATGTGGCCCTCCAGAAGCCAGCAGACCATGTTGTGGGCACAGCCCCTCCTGGGGGCCACCCAAAGAAACCGAGGCCTTTGGGCCTAGATGTGCCAGCCTCCCTGGTGCCTCCGTGGTTTGCAACACTGAACCCTTCCAAGGGTAATTTGGCCATTTTTTCAGAGATACCTGCAGCTGCAGTCTCACAGCAGCCTCCTGGGAGACAAGGGGAGGTGCTGGGAACCAGGATGCAGCACTGGCCCTAATCTCAGGCCTTTACAACCTCATTTGAAAAACAAAATGCAATCAGCAGGCATCTGGACAACTTGGAGGAAGCTGGGCTTCAGAGCGGGTCCATGCCTCCCGGGCTCTTCCTTCCCACCCTGTGGCCTCAAGTGGGCCCAGGGCTCCCCCAGGGTCCTCACCCAGGAAACCCAACAGCACTGACCTTGGCATCGGTCACACCCACGACAAGACTAGAAGAGGAAACGGCCACTAAAACACACCTGGGGGAGCCCAGTGCAGGCCTCCCAAACCCCATAAATCCCCCCAAAGAGGAGGCTCAGCGGAGGTGACAGGTCGATGCAGCCCCCTCTCTGGAGAAGGTGAGCTCTAAGGCCATGGCTGCATCCTGTCAGCTAAAAGTACAGGATCCTTTCAAAATCTGAAGTATTCAGCAAACTTGAAACCATCTCAGAAGAAAAGTAGAAGGTATGAAATCCCCTTTAAGAATCAGCTTTGAACAAGAGCAAGTGAATTTCACCCCAGTGTGCCTTCCATTAGCCTGACAGCCCCAGGGGAGGCGCATGATTAATTTATTCACCTGCTGCTCAGGCAGGGCTGCAGACTCTGGTATTTAAAAAAAGACAAACCTCAGGGCCCCATCCTTTTGCACATTAAGTTCTCATAAGACCTGGCAGTTCTCACCTAGAAGAGGAAGGGCCCCCCCAGGGCTGGTGCCACACAGAGAGGCAGAAATGCTTTCTAGTATCAGCAGGAGGTCAGGTGTCCTAGGCCAACTGGAAAGGCCTGACTGACCTGGAACGAATGCTGCTTACCACACGGGACAGAAACGGGCTGCTTCCCCAACAGGTCTGAAATACCTTGACATCCTTTTCAAAACACAGAGCCATATAAGGTCCAAATCTGCATACTCCTCGAGGTCTGAATTTAACTTACATTAGATTGAGTCATTTGGAATTCCCAACATCTGGCTGCCATTGACCTACAAAAATGGCAATTTCCCGCAGATCAACTGAATGTAAGTCTAAGCCAGGTCCCATTCCACACCGAGACTCATCAGCACACAAGTTGATTTAGTCCTAATCTCCATTTGGATTTTTGTCTATCAGGGGCTTTCCGGAAGCCTTCAGAAAGAAAGGGAAATGGTTTGCTTTTATTGAGCATCTGTGTGCACTGGGCACAAAATCTTCTTTGGTGAACACAACAGGTGTATATTGTCCTTATGAGGCCCAGAATTGGTGAAGGTAAGTGACATTAAAATAAAATACTCATACAAATAAATGTGTGAACTATAAGCAGGTAGATGCTTAGGAACTTTTCACATTTTCCAAAAATGTGAAAATAATTAGAACTAGAACTGTTCTGGGGCACGAGGGACAGCCTTGTAGCGGTCCAGCCAGGTGAGACCACTGACCCCGGGTCCCAGGGTGGGAAGGGTCCTGTAGGGGTCAGCGGCAAGGGCGGCATCAGCAGTCCCCTCCCAGACACGCACAGCCAGATGGGAATGCTGGGCTGAGCAGCAAGAGGCACCTGGATTCAGAGTCACTCGGGTACCCAGCAGCTGAGTGCAGAACTGGGTGCTCTGGGCAGCGAGCACAGGACAGGACAGGGCACAGCACGCAGATGGAGACGTGTGCAGCCCTGGTGAGACAGTGGCCGGGACTTATGGAGCTTCCAAAGCTCCCAGGGCTGAGGTCTCGGGGAGAAGCTTTGGCCTTGGTCGCTGTGCTGGTTAAGTGTGGTATCTCAGCTTGGGTCAGAGCCCCCAGCAGGGTAGGACAGCACAGTTCCGGGGTGTCTGTGAATGACTGAGTTGGAGGCCGCCCAACTGAGCAGGGAAGGCCCACATGGATGTGGTGGCACCAACCAGTGGGCGTGCAGCAAAAATGGAATAAAAGGGAATGGAGAAGGCTTCAGGCTTCCCCATTTCCTTTGGACACATTGTCCCGTTTCCTCAGCCTCAACGTGGACCCGCACCAGTGACCATACGGGGAGGGTGTGGGCCATCAGCCTTCACCGGTCCCTCTTGTTCTTCTGCTTCCATTTTCTTGGGCTGAGCAGCTCCCGAAGCCTCTGGCTCAGCAGCGTGAGCCTCTCCTGCCTCTAACGCTGGAAGCTCCTAATGAGTCCCTTGCACAATCATTCATGTATTTACTATTGCTCCTGTTCCTCTGGAGAACCTTTACTCATGCATCTACCTAATGTCCGGGGTCCCAAGTCAAGAGAGAGAAGGATCCCAGTTCCCCTCAAGATGGGCAGGTGCACCTGCAGACCTGGATGGGAGGCTCAGTCCAAGTCACAAAGCCACTGCCGAGGCCGACATGCGTGTGTGCAACAGTCGAACTGCGAGGACACAGACCACACGTGTAGAGACCCAAGAGCTCCGTCAGAGATTCATGTGCCCTCAAGTTTTGCAAAGATTTCTTCAGATTTCAGGCTTCCAGAGCAATACCATCCTAGAGGAATATTCAAAAAGCAAAGCTCGGTTTGTGTGATTTTCAGTACCGGGGATCAAATTCAGGACCTTGCACTTGCCAGGCAGGCATGGCACCACTGAGCTACATCCCTGGCTTGAGTGTCACAGCTGGGGCTGAGGTGAGCAAAGACACCAGCAGGGATTGGGGAGCTCCGGGTGTGGGTGCTGGCGCCACCCCGTCTTACAAGGAGGCCATGGCCAGCACTTCCGCTCCCGAGCACAGGTGTCCTGGAACTCAGAGCATGAGCGCGCTACCTCTGGCACTGTGATAGCAGTGAGGTGAGATGCAGCACTCAGCACCAGGCCTGGATGCAAATTAAACATCAGCCAACACGTTACGCTCAGTGGATTCTTACCAAAGTCAGTGTCCTGCTTGGGTAATTGTGTAGATGTACAACTGCTTGTACATCTACAATTACCTCAGTCAAAATGTTTTTCCAGTACATGGCACTGGACTCAGAGCCTTCACACTAAGCTGTATTTCCAGGATCTTTTTCTTTTTTCTTTTGAGACTAAACTGCCCAAGCTGGGATTGAACTTGTGATTCTCTGCCTCAGCCTCCTAAAGTACTAGAATTACAGGCATGTGCTACCATGCCCAGCTTTGGCTAACTTTTTGTAGTTACAATTTGTTTTTCTTTGTTTGTTTGTTTGTTTTTTGGTACCGGAGATCGAACTCAGGTCCTTGCGCTTGTGCACCAGGCGGTGAAACCACTGAGCTAAATCCCTGGCCCTTAGTTACAATTTTGATATTGTACGTCTGTCATCCCAGCATTCTGGGAGGCTGAGGCAGGAGCACCACAATTTTGAGCTCAGCACGGACAATTTAATGACTGAACAAGACCCTATCTCAAAATAAATTTTTTAAATAGGGCTGGGGATATAGCTCAGCAGGAAGGCCCTGGGTTCAATCCTCCGAACTGGAAAAAAAAGACAATGTTCTCTTCATTATTAAGGTCATTAATCCTTAAAAAAAGATACACTTGACAAACAGTCAAGGGTCCTTTTTATTTTTCATGAAAACAAGAAATAATTGTCTTCATGGACAGTTTGTGATGAAAACAAAATGAAAGTAGGAACAAAATAAAGTCTTGAAATAATCTTACTGTGATGACTCCATTTAATCTTTGTCTTCCTTTATGATGACAATAAATTTCAATTACACTTCATTCATTCTGCCAGGGAGCAAGTTGGGCTCAGTCTTAATTTTCACCTGGGTTTGATCTATCTGTAGCTTTCCAGAACCTTCTAAAAAGGAAGGGGACCTGTTCACCCTCACTGTGTGCCGGGAACAAGGGCTTCTCTGGGGGACAGAACAGGTGCGTATTTTGTCCTTACAACACCCACATGTGGATGAAGACAGGTGACATTAAAACAGGAGGAGTTGCAGGAATAAATGTGTGAACTGTAAACAGGGAAGTGCCGGTGATATAGGGGGAAGAGATGTAACTCTCAAACCTACTAGACATCCGAAATACAAGTTTGTGTTCTCCAAAATCAAAGAACGAATTCTAGGAGTGATGGAGGTTAAGAGTAGGAAAATTTGCAGGGGATTTTGCTCAGTGGTTCTGCCACCTGCCTCACAAGGTCCCGAGTTCGATTGAAGAGTAGGAAAGTTTATTGGGAGTTTCTGTCCAAGAGAAACAGAAGGGGGACCCGAAAGTGGGTTGGCCGCTCACCCAACTTCTCAAAGGTGTTTTATGGGACAAAGCCATGAGGTGAGGTGGGTTCAAGGTGGGACAAAACTGTAGTCAACTAGTAAGACCGCAAGTACAGTTGCTTAGGTAATAATGATCCAGTGAGAAATCACAAGGTGGAACAACCAATGAGATTATGACAAATATAGTAGCTTAGGTAATACTGATTAAATGGGGATCCAATGGGGAAACAAGTCACGTAGAAAGCTTACAAGGAACTGAGCAAGGATTTTCGGAGGAAAGGGGTGGGTGAGGGATCTTTCTTGGAAGATCTTTGTCCCCTACCCAGGTGATTGATACCTATTTGGAATATCAATCACTGCTATTCATCCTACATGGGTGTGGTAGTTTCTCTTCTTTTACAATGGTGGCCTTCAGTGAATGTGTCTTGATTTGTCCTCCATGTTGGCTCCTTCTGGGCTGGACCAGTCTAACTGCCTAGAAGACATCTCATTAACTTCCCTACCTGCAATACTGGGAGGGCAGAGGATGGGACTTGTCCTAGGTGGCCAGGGAGCTCCTCTGTGAACACGAGATGCTAAGACAGCGCCTGTGCCTCAGATAAAAATGCAAGGAGGAGCAGAGAGCAAGAGGGGACCTCATCCCAGAAGGCCCTGAAGCAGAGCTGGGGGACATAGCAGAGTTTGAAAACATCGGGTGGTGTCAGGGACAGGACAGCATCAGATGACGCCGCAGACCACGCACGCATGGCAGTCTGGAGCTGAGAACACTCTGGAGACCCTGACTGCCAGAAGACCGCAGCCTGGCTTGGCTCCCCACAGTGCGGGGACAGGCCACACACATTTAAGACATTTGCTGCATGAGAATACAAATGCAGCCTTCCCACTGCACCTCTGCCTCCACCCTTCTGAGGTCGCCTCTTCTGAGCCTTCTGGTAGCTGTAGGAGAACAAGGTGGCTCTGCGCAATTCCCTCCAACCTTTGAAGGGAGAAATGACCCAGTCTTTCGTGAGTCTCAGAGAGAGCCTGCTTCCTGACGCCTGTGTGACCTGGATGCCGCAGTCAGAAAGGAGGGGTCCCTGGAATGGAAATGATGGCCAATCCCTCTCAGGGCCACCGTGCAGAAATACCATAGGAAATGTTAACAGTCAGAGACAGGGATAAGCAGAAAAATAAAACATCACAAAGAAGCTGGGCTTATTTCAGAAATGTAAAATTAGCTAAACAGTGAAAATCAGCAGAAATCACCATATTTGCAAATAAAAGAGACAAGTTATATGACCATTTCGACAAATATAAAAGTAGCATTTGGTAAAACCTATTCATGATTTGAAATAGTTCACATATTAAGAATAGAACTTCTTTAGTTTCATAAAGAACATACACAGAAAAACTGTGGCCAATTCTTACTTATAGCTAAATATGGAACGCTTTCCCTCTGATATCACAGATGAGACATGAGTGTCTTCATCTATAACTGTATGACAAGTTTTTTAATCAGTACAATAAAGAACAAAAAATTTAAGGATTGCAAAGGAAGAAATCTTTCCCTTTCTCTGAGAAATGTTTTTAGAAAATGCAAAAGAATCTCTAAAATTAGAATAATTTAGCAACTTTATTACCTAGAAGTTTCAAAAATACATTATATTTCTTAGGCTGGAACCTAAGAATTAGAAAATGACATTTAAATAATGAGATCATCTAAATGTCATCAAAAAATATAAAATACCCCCAGAATAAATTTGGTAGAAGATGTTCTAAAACCTTTACAGAAAGCATTACTGAGATGAAAGAAAAACAACCAGAACATAAAGTGAAATACGGCAGGTTTAGGGATCAAAAGCCTAAATATTTTAAGGATTTCATGTATTCCCAAACCAATCCACTGGGTACATGCAATCCTAATGAAAATTGGGGAGGGGGGAATTAATACAAAATTTTATATAGAAATAACTAGGATCAAGAATAGCTAAGATGATCTTGAAGGAAAAAACCAATAAAGTAATAGGATTTATATTATCAGAGATCCTAATGATATGAATCTACAATGACTATGATGACGTGCTCTTGGTACAAGGATAGATGGACCAATGGGGCAGAATGTGGGATCCATAAACAGATCCACCCAGATACAGGGACCAATTTATGGTTCGGGGACACAGCAGCTCAGTGCCAAAAGATACAGAATCATAGGGGAAGATTTACTTCTGATCTCTCTCTTACAGCATATATAAAATCAATTTTGGTTCTAAATTTCAGGGCAAAACCAGTAAAACTCCTACAAGAAAACTCAGAAAATCTTCATGATTTTGAGGGTAAGCGAATCTTTTTTAAGAGATGAAAAATACTGATAAATTGACCTACCTTGATATGTAATATTTCTTTTCATGAAAATATATCATTAAGTGAATGTAAAGGCAAGTCACACTGAGGAACTCCAACTAAATACTTGTATCCAGAATACACTTTTTAGTTACTAGAGTTTAATTTTTTAGAATTTCAAAAAATTGAATAAGCACTTTATAAAGAGTACATACTAATGACCAATGAGAAAATGAAAAGGAGCTCAACTTCATTGATTAAACAGCAATGCAATATATCTATACTCATATTACAATGGCCAAATCTTTTAAAATAGCTGATACTGACAGTATCAAGGGTGGGTGAGGGTACACAGCATGCTGCTGTGAGAGATGACGCTCATACAATTATTCTGTAAAGCCCACTGACAGTATCTACTAGTGTGGAACATATGTGAGCCATATGACCCAGCAATTTCTCACACAAAACAGAAAAAGTTTAAGCCAAAATACAAACAAAAACAAGAAGGCTCCTAGTGGTATTATTTATCACAGCCAAATATTGGAAGCAACCCAAGTGTTATTAAACATAGAGTGGATAAATGTGCAGTACATCCACACAATGGAATCCCATACAGCAAAGAGAATTAATGAAATATTTCTACACCCAACAATAGAGATCGATTTCAGAATTATAATGTTGAACAAAAGAAGCCAGACACAAAATATTACACGGTATACTGTAGCTTAACTACTTTCCCATTGTTGGGACACAATACCCAACAGCCACGATTTGAAGGAGGAGAGGTTTACTTTGCTCATGGTTTCAGTCCATGGTTGGTTGCTCCAAGGCAGAAACAGAATGGTAGAGGGACACGGCGGAGGAAAATGTACTCAATTCAAGGCAGATAAAAAGCAGAGAGGGGAGGAGCAGGGGACAAGAATGCTGGTTTCCAGGCCATGCCCCATGATCTGCCTCCAACCTGACCCCACCCCAAAGGCACATGCAACACTGAACTCCTCAATGGATGATGGCTACAGCACAGCCACCATCCAATCACCTTTCACACACAAGAGAATTCTAGGGGACTGTTTAGATCTACACCATAACATACCGTCCAATTCCAATTGTGTAAAATTCAAAATAAGTCAAACTACACTGTAGTGCTGTAATCTAGATGGTGGTCCTCTTTGGAGCGGTAATGCTGGGGTGGAGGCACAAGGACACTTCCTGGTAGCTGGTGTTGCTGTTTCCTGAGCTGAGGAGGGGTCACAGGCATGAGTTTGCCACGGTGATTTGCACATTTAGGAGTTATGCATTTTTGTGTGTTATGCTCTCAGTAAAATGTTTATAAAAATTTCAGGCTAAAGAAACCTGTCTATCAAACACCTATTCTAAGCAAGATAATGCCTTGCATTTAAAGCGGGGTACTAGATATGTCTAGGAATCTACTTAGGTGTTAAAATAGAAATAGAAAAACAAATTCCTAGGTGTGAAATTTCTGACTTCTGCTCACCTGTATGAATATGAACAGCTGCCCACGGCAGCACAAGCAGAGCACAAGCTTCCGGGAGACACTCAGAAGAGCGGTGTAAGTTTTCTCCACCCGTTAACTCACTGCGATTCAAAAGGGGAACTCAAACCCAGCCCCGGTGTGAGGAATGGGGCGGCCTTGCCTTTCCACACAAGGTCTCCTTTCAGGTCTTTGGATGCTACTTTATGTTTCAATGGAATGTTTTGGGCTGAAAATAGAAATGCAGGGAAATGGAAATTAGAATAATAATGCTTTGGTTTGAAATTTAAAGAGGAGGAGGAGGAGGGAGAGACGCAGAGAGAGTGAGGAAGGGTACTAAGCTACAGGTAGGACTGAGAGAAAGATTCAGTGTACTATGGTACAATGGGGTAACCACAGATAATGACAGGGTGCCCTGCATTTCGGAAAGCTGGAAGAAAGGTTTGTTGAAACTTTCCACCAGGAAGAAATGGCAAATGTTTAAGGAGATACAGACGTTTTGCCTGATTTAAACATTAAACAATATACCTACATGCATCAAAACAGCACATGATATCCCAAAATATGTATAATTTTTATATTTTCATGTATCAGTAAAATCTTAAAAATATAAATCAATACATTTTCAAGATTAAATATAGACGGACTGCTGGGAAAAGTCTTCATTAATGTAGTAGATGTCTGGTAAATACAAATAGGGCTGAGAGCTGAATTAGCTTGGGCTGGAGTGAAGACTCAAAACCTAGTAAATACAGCATATATTTGCCTTCAGAATTTAATTAAATGATGTACCCGATCATAGTTTTGTCTAAAATCACAAATCAACCCTAAAATGACCTGAAAGAAGTGCACTCTTGACATCCTGAGTCTGTGCTCAGTGCCGTCCCTTGGGCGGTGCTATGCTGGGCTCTGCCAGGGGCTGCGGAGTTGCTAAAGACCACCTAGCACTTGCTTGCCTAGAGACACAGGGCAATGGTGCAGGCGCCCCAGAACCCTGTGGGTGTGGGCGTTCTCCCTCAGGGGCCTGCAGAGCAAGGGACCCAGAGACTGGGACCTGCATCTCAACGCGGAAGTCACCCAAAGCCGACCGCTTCGCCACCAAGGCCACAGGGACCTGTCCAGGTACCGACATGGGACGCAAGTCAGGACAGCAGAGAACATGAAGCCCGTGCTGAAGTCACACACTCCTGGACGAGACACTAACAGAATCATACTCAGATAGCTGCGGAAAAGTCACCTGGAGATTCTTCACACTTACAGTGAGGTAAATTCTACTTTAATTTGAAAAGTACAACTGTCCAAACTGTAGGCAAAATGGATGCAGCGTGAAGATGAAATTTTAAGCGTAAAGGTCATAGAAACCATCAAGAACAAAAGAATGGACAGTCTAAATGACATAAGAATTTCAAAACATTCCACACAAAATCTATATAGAACAAAGTCAAATGATGAACTCTGGAATACATTCACAATAAATGACAGAAGATAAAGTCCTTGTGATCCAAAGAACTCTTTAAAATCCACGAGATAAAGAAATGCCTCCTTTCCCACACTTCCCTTGAAAAAGTGTACAAAAGTTTTCAGTGATTTTCGGAAGAAAAAGATAGAGTGAATGAATGGTAAACAATTGAAAAGAAAATTCAGTTCTACAAGTTACCTAAAAGAAGCAAATTAAATAATGAGTTTCCATTGTGCCAAACTGGTAGTTCATGAAAAAAATCAACTCATCAGCTTTGGAGAGATGTGGGAAGCGGGCATACAGTACATATGGCTGTGAAAACTGCCTCACTGTCCTGGGAAAGGGCTTGGCAATGACTGTGTCAAGAGCTCCAAAGCAGTTTGCACCCCAAAACACTCACATTTCTAAGTAAACAGGCTTAGGTACAGACAAAGCTCTATAAGAAAACATAGCCAAAACTCCAATAGTAGCAAAATGTTTACATATGTGTAGAGAAAAATCAGGATTTCAAGCATTCAATAAAAACCAGGGGCTTGAAAAATATTTAGTGATACTGAAAAAATTCGGTAATATGGTATTGTATTTAAAAGCAGAATTTTAGTTATATGTGTACATAGGTATTTGTATTATAAAATATTTCTGTGTGTATAGGCATTAAAAAGGAACACACGCGAATATTTATGGTATTGGTGTGAACTCTGAGTGTTACGACTCAGGGTAACTTTCACTTTGTCTATAAATATTCTATAGTGAGCACACATTACTCAGAGTCAGAAGGAAAACACAGATCACCTTCAAGACTCCCTGAAGGTACAGCATTTGAGCTGGGCCTCCAGGTTGGGTAGGACCCTGATAGGTAAGAACAAGCTTTGGGTTAGAGAATGGCTGTGCAAGGAATGAGGAAAGCCAGGGAGCAGAGAGTAGGAAGAACAGGTTGGTGCAGACTCAGAAGGGACTTGATGCCCATCTGTGAGCTGAGCAGACAGAGGAAGGTGCACATGGAAAGGAGACCAGCACTGATGGAACTGGCAGAGGGGAAATCTCCAAAGACAGAAGTATAAACAACTAACCTGAACCAAGGAAGCTGCTTGGAGACTATGGGGAACTAGAAATGTGCATCGGTCTACTGGAGATGTCCCCAGATGCTGCTGTGTCCATTCTGCTGCTGCAGACAATGGTTTGATTCCCATCATGACCCTCTCAGTGTCACCCAAAGAACAAAGCTCCAAAAATCAGGGCCCCATCGCCATCCAGGAAGGACCATTAGCATCTCATGTCTCACAGCTCCATCTGCCTGAGCTTCACTTCAGACCCCTAGGGTCTCCTGGCTTGGGACCAAATTAGGGCAACAGGGTGCTTAAATGGGGCCACGTATACCTTTTCCAATCTCATTCAAATAGATCAGCTTTTTCTCTGCTTGTTAAGGGAAATCTACTGCTTCATGAACCATAGTGGTGAACTAAGGAGGATTTAAAGAAATAGCTCTGACAACAATCTGCAAAAGCAAAAAAGAAGAAAGGACTCCAAGCTAGGAGGACCTGAACGCCAATCCAAACATGGCCTTAAGGAACCTTTCCTGAGACATGATTTCCTCTCCATCCAAGTGGAGCAAATCAGAACTCAACAGGTTCTGTGGAAGGACTATGTACACGACAAAATTCATGTGACAGGGTCTCATAAAAGGCCACATCCCACTTGATCACTGCACTTCAGTGATGGCTTCATGTAATCAGGGAAGGCGTGGACTCAGTGAACAGAGTGCCAGGTGAACCTCAAGAAACTAGTGAGTGCCCCTTGAGTGCCCATTCCCCCACCCTACCCAATTCCCATTGATTGCTACACAAATCCTGGACAAAGGGGGGCCCAAAGCATGGAAAATCCAATTGCTCATTCAAACACGCTAATGATTCCATCTCCTAAGTAGGTGCTAATCCTCACGTGAGCAGCCACCAAGTTATCCTTCCTACGATGAAGGCAACAAACTACTCTCCTTACTCAACACTACAATCAGTATAGGTAGGAAAACACCAATGCAGATATCAGGGTTCACGAGAAGTGAAAGAGAATCCAGAAGTTCAAGGTTTTGCAAGGCTAGAAAAGGCCTCCTGCTTCTTAGCACCAATGAAAAAAGCAAAAACAAAACAACAATGAAAAGAAAAGCAAGAAGACTTTGAGTGGCACAGCCTGGTTGAGACCAGCTGTGCTGATACATCCATGGCTGAAAACCTCAAATGAATTCATGTGGCTTCTAGAAAATTCACTCTGTAGGACAGAACTGGACAGAGGTTTTGGTTCATTCATGGGAGCCTCACATCAGGGCACCCAAAATGAGGTCTTTGGAGAGCATACATTCAAAAAAAATTCACAGGCTTGGTTGTTGGCAGATAAAGCCAAGTGGACCAAACAGATAAATTTTGAAAAGCTTATGTTACCCAAACCATGACCAGATTGGACAAAGAACAGTGTGCTGCAGAAAACAATCCTGGGTCCCAATCCTCCACCCAAGACACTGGTTCACACCCCAGCAAGAGCACATCTTCCAACGTCTCCTTTTGATGCAACCAACAAGAATAACAAAATGGGGACTTCCTAGGGGTGGTGCTAAGGATAATGGAGAAGAGTGGACTGGGGGCCAATCTGAGGCCAAATCATGGAATTTCCTACCAAGAGAATGAAGTCACCATATCTACATGAAAGAAGTTTGGGAGGCTAGTTTGTCCAAGGCGTGAGCCTCCCATCTGTCCCCTTTCTGAACACTTACCAAAGTTACCCCACCCATCCCCATTCCACAATTAAATCTCAAGTGTTTGGGGGAAGGAATCAAACAGCTTGTCATCAGTCTTTGAACAGAGAACAGCCACACCTAGCACCTTGACAAGACTATGATTCATCCCTCAAAGATCCTGGACCACAAGCGCTAAGTCGTGACCAGGTGGGACTTTGGCATTGTCTCCCTAGACCGAATTCCAGGTGTGGACCAGCAGGGCAGCCAACAGCAAACTCTATTATATTCCCCAGGGCTTGGCGCCTGGGCTTGGAAGACCCCTGGCCCCCAAGCTTGTTGAGCTGAGATTTGCACATGGACCAGCTCTGACCAACTGAACACTGGAAGAGGTGGCAGGCGCTGTCCCTGGGACATGGTTCTCCACATTCCCATATCCTGCCTCAGTGATAGCGAAGACCTCTGTGGAGGTCATGCTGGGGCCAGAAGGCTACAGCATGCAGACAGATGCTGTGGCTTAATCAACATACAGAATCACAGCTGTGAGTCCCTCCAAAGTCCAGGTTGTTAGAAGATCATAAGCCCAGCGTATCCTACAAATGACCCCTCCCACTCCTCTGCCTGTCATGCCCCTCAAGACCCAGCGCCAGCTGTGCAGACTCATGATCAGGCCTGACCAATCGAATCAGAGCAATCATCTCCCTGGCCAGAGTGACCGGCTCAGGGGATGGACATGCGACTAGCATGGGTCGATGGGAGTCAATTCTAGGGCTCTTTATGGAACTATTGGGAAAGACATTTGTTTTCCCAAGTAAGGGTTGCTAAACTATGAGTATGAGCCCAGGGCTCTAAACAGCCGCTTGCTACCTCTTGGAGAGTGCCTGCTGGGGAGTGAAGCCAAACCAGGCAGGCAGAGCCAGCCCGGAGAAAGGACTCCTGCTGACACGGTCCACACCCATGGGGGCACACACCCGACGCCCTGGACTTCTTGGTCCTGTAAACCACCTGATACCTTTTTTTTTTTCATTGATTCAAGTCAAGCTCTTTTTCTTCCTACACTTGTTACTAAAATGTCACTCATACAAATAGACTTCATTTTCTCTTTAGGAAGAAAATAGTAAGATGTCTCAGGAAAGCACTGTTGATGGGATCCACAGGTGATCTGAGGACTGGCGTGGCTGAGGCTGTTTCGGACCGGGGGAGGAGGCAGATCACATCCCCCATTTCCAAACTGCGAGAGCCTTGAGCTGGGCCCAGGGAGCCAGGCTGGGTGGTTTCCCTGTCGGTGTAGCGGGTTCTCAAACACAAGATCCTTGGGTTGTTCTGGATCTCTATGTGTGTGGCTGTGTGTTCATGTTGCAAACGGAAGTGCAAGACTGGAACAAGTAAAGGAGAACAAACACTTCTTTCCCCCCAGTACAGCTCAATTCTCTTGCAGGCCTAAGCGGCACATCTACCGGTGCTAATGGGAGCCAGGCAGGAACCCAAGTAGCACCAGCTTCTGGGACCTGGGAGTGCTGGGGCTCTGTCCTGGAAGGGCCCTGGAGAGCACACTGCAGGCCTGGCACCGGGACAGAGACCTTTTTCTACCTTCACTGAGGCCTCCAGAGAAGCCCGGCCACATCCAGCCAGAGGCATGGAAGAGTGCATAACTGAAGTGTGCTTCAGCACTGCTACCTCTGTGTCATCTTCCAATTTGCTAATGCAGCATCTCAGACCTCAGTCGCCCTCTCTGTGGTCTGGAAAGGTCCTTCTCACTAGCAAGGGCACAAACCCACAGTCTGGAACTCCCCAGTAAGCCACATTGTCCCCTTCGATGTACAAACGCCAAGGCCCAACTCCTCCGATGGCTGGGAGAACCCCCAAAGTCAGTCCAAACAGACCTCGGGCACCCCAGCATGACCCAGCTCCCATGTGGCACCCTCTCGGCAGTACTGTCACCTGCATTCTCTGCAGGTGATGCTTTTCTCTGTGGAGTGTGGATTCCCTACCAGCTCTTGTCTATGGACAGGACATGGGTGTTTGTGCACAGAGCTCTCAGGAAGCAGGAAGGTGTCTGGGCCAGTCACTAGGTCCCAGGAGCCTTGCTGTAAGAGGCTACTGAGGACACACACTGGTGAGCAAGACAGGAGCAGGAGGCTCACCCCAGCAGAGAGCTCAGGGAGGAGACCAGAACCAGGAGCCATTGCTCAGAGTCACAGAGACAGGTGCCACCATATCCCAGGAGCCAGGACCAGGATAAAAGGACAACTAGCATCCACAGCTGGGCTGTTCAATCACCCTGAGCGGGTCCCCATGAGGACTCAGAAAAGACTCTATGGGCTGGGCTCCTTCCAACATTCAGGTGTAGATAGCTGAGGATTGGGCAGGCTGCACAGGACACAGGCAATCCCAGAAGTTATTATTTGTGCTGCTGTCAGTTGTGCTACAGGAACTGCTGATGCTGCCACCATCCTTACTGCTGTCATCATTGCTATTATTTTCACATATTTTAATAATGTCATTAAGTGCTGTCCACATCATTTCCATTTGACACTGATATTCTAGAAGTGGGAAACGTCAAGGAGATATGTTTCCTTCATGTGGTTTGTTTCCCATGAGGCATCGGAGGAATGTTATTACCATGCCTGGGTCCACCATCCTCCTGCATGGCTCTCACTGTCCTGACCATGGAACACACTGGGAAATTCAGATGTATTTTTGGAAAAGTTCTCCAATAATACTGGGCCATTCTGGGCCTCTGGAGAAACTGTCCGCTAAAGCAAACCTTGGCATATGAAACTGACTATGGATTTTCTGCAATGCCTCTCTTTTCCAAAGCAAGCAAAACTGTTCTCCTACACATGAGTAATTGTCCATCATAAATGTTCATTCAAAAAACTTGACCAAAAGCTTTGCAAAGATGCTGACAAACACATGATTAAATAACAAACTCTAGGCAAGAGAGAAAATGACAGATAAGTAATGAAAGCAAACATAATTGTTTGTTACCATCTGCATCCAGGGAGCCCACCGGGTTATTTCTTCTTTGATGCTGGTCTTTTCTGAAGATATTTCAGATGCCAGGGGCCAGATTTTCATGAGTGGCCTCAGCAGCAAGCAGGGGGTGATAGCTTGGGGACCAGAGGCTTCAACATGCTACATATTGCCTGTGAGACTGTAGGGCCACTGTACAGGGCTAAGCTTTGGGCCACAGGAGTAGGACAAGGCTAGTGTCAGTCACTGACACAAGGTTTTTACTGATTATTTGTGTGAGAACATATTTAAACATCAAAGAGTTTGAATATTGGCTCATCCGGGAATGTATCCATTCTATACATACCAGAGTGTTTGTTATTTGACAAACACCAGAATCCAATGGGTACGACACAGCCCTGCCTGCAAAGCGTGCTAATCTGGGACCAGAGAAGGATGCAGGCAAATGGTAGGGAAGCCCAGAAGGAAGTAAAGCAGCCTTGTGCGTAGAGAGGGCAGGAGAACAATCAAAACTCAGAAGAGGTTCCTGAAAAGGGAAATGAGGTGAGCTGAGGAGAGAGAGTTAGCCTCACTGTGCTGAGGGTCAGGAGCAGGCCTCAAGGAGAGGGCCTGCAGAGGAGAGCTTGAGCTGACCCAGAAGCACCAAGGGGCCAGCAGGGTGTGAACCACAGTGCCTTTGTTGTGATGTTGTTTTTGTTTTTTGTTTTGGCTTTCCTGGTGCATGCTAAGCAAGCACTCAGTCACTGAGCTGCACCCCCAGGCCTCACGTGGGATTGTTTTGACCCAAATCCCATTTATTTAATTATCTGAGGAACATGGCATAATGCAAGCTAAGCCTTTGGCAGCAGATCCTTCCTGGAGGTCACTGCTGACTTGGAATCAATGCTTTGTGGGATGTGTGTGCCACCTGCCCACCATCCCAACAGTGCTCCATTGTGCCAGTGCTCCATCCCAACAGTTCCCGCTGCCCCTTGGCTTCAGAGGAACCGGGAACTCAGGGGAAACCAACAAGTCCTCCCCTCTAAGGCCAGGCCTGAGGCTGCTATTCCTGGACTCCTGCATAGCCAGTAGGACACCTGGTTTCAACAGCCTTTGGTCTGCACTCCCTGTCTGCAGGGGGCCAAATTCCCTGGAGCTCCATAGGGCAGCTCTCTCCAGAGCAGACAAGGCAGGAGCCAGCAACAGAGCTGCCCTTGAACTGGGGTCACCTCCACACAGGGGACCCTGGGCCACACTTGAGGATTTCAGAGAAAGGAGCCACCTGCCCTGCTTTGTTATTCACCACATGGGTAGCCATCAATCTGCACTCAGGGAACTGCAAAGAATAACTGGAAAACTACTTTAAGTTCAGCACTTAAGGGAGTGTTTAGGATGAACGCTAAATAATGATTTAAGAAAAATACTGCAGGAATATTTAAGGTGACTTGTTACAAAAAGAATAGAATGGAAGCAAGTCAGTATTTTTCCCTACTGAGTTACAAATATCACCCAGATGATCTAATGGGAAACAAAAATCCAGGCTGCAATAACAATAAAAAGTATTAAACAAACGGAAGCAAATACACAGCCAAGTATGGTAGCATGTACCTATAATCCTGGCATTCTGGGACACTGGGGCAGGAGGACTGCAAGTTTTTGACTCCTGCCCAGGGAATTTAACCAGACCCAGTCTCAAAATAAAAACAAAAGTACTCCAAAACAAAAGGAAAAAAAAGTCATAAGAAATTGTTGATTTCTCAGGAAAAAACTATAAGTTTAAACCTATAATTATAATGATTAAAAAATACAGTCTCAACAGAGATGCAAGGTTCTTGAATAAGATGGCCCAATTTAGTAAAGAAAACAATTTTTCAAACTGGTTTCATAAATTGTATGCAAGTTTAACTGTATATTATAATCTAAGATAATATAGATCATAATATTCTTCCTGGCCCCCATAATAGAGAAAAATATAATAAAAGAGGCCTTTGGGTAGATATTGAAAGATATCATAAAACCATAGTTGTTAAAACTGTTGACATGAAGGCAAAGGAGACCCACATTAAATAAAAAGAGTCCAGAAAGAGAACTTAGTATAAATATAAGAAGTAGAAATGTTATAAAACTTCCATTTCCGATCAGTGGCAAGAAACAAGACTATTCCTAGGCTGGTGCTGAGTAACCTGTCAACTCCAGAATGGTGAGGAAGCCACACTTCACATGAAAAGGAACCTCCATGAGCCCAGGACTCAAAGAAAAGGAACCATTATTTTTTTTAAAGCATGAAGAAAATAATGGATAACTTAATACCTGATCTTAGTAGTGGTGGAATCTTTAGTATAAAAACAACTAATATTGCCTCAAAGAAAAAAACAGTAGATTGACCTAACAGTTTTTCAAACTTCTTAACATGAAAATACATCATAAAAAATCAGAATGAGCCAGGCATGGTGGCACACAACCACCATCCCAGAAGTCTGGGAGCCAGAGGCAGGAGGGGGATCTCAAGTTTGAGCTCAGCCTGGGCAACTTAGTGACTGAGTGAGACCCTGTCTCAAAATGAAAAGAGTTAAAGAAGTAGCTAGTATGAAGACCCTGGTATTATAGGCAGCTAAATTAGATAGAAATCAATCTACAGTCAGAGAGGGCTGGGTACTCAAGGAAGTCAGTGAAAACGAAAGACATCAGCATTGTGGCCGGAGTCTCATCTGAGGAAGACCAGGCCCAAGCTAAAGATGCAGTGGCCAGGCCTCCATGACTCCCTGAGGGATAAGGACTAACTCTAACTCGAGATTATCCCGTAATTAGCACACCTGGTCCAGCGAGTCCAGCTGGGCATCAGTCTCCCAGGTGGGTGACCAGCGCACCTGGACCATCCCTTCCCAGATGCCTCTTCCCTGTACCCTTGCTACACGGCTCACTTCCCTATCGGGTCAATATTAGCTAAGCAGCTACACTTGCGATCCCTATAGGTTGATTATAGTTTGACCCATGTTATACCCACATTGCAACTTTGCTATGTATAAATTACCCCTGACAAAAGGCTTCAGTGGCCACCCACTCAGGACCTCTCCTGTCTCTCAGGAACTATCTCAATAACCTTTTCCTACTCTTAACCTCCATTGTTCCTTGAAATTCATTCTTTGATGTCAAGGGATACAAACTCAGCATATCTCACATCTATCAGGTTGGGAGTAATAATTCTTCTATAGCACTGGGTTCAATCCCCAGTACTGCAAGAAATAGAAACTTAAGGTGGTCTATTTTCAAGATAAAGTCCTTAACTCCGAGTGGAAAGCTACTAGTAGACAAAATTGCCTACTTGCCTCAGAACCTGACTGAGGTCATGCATCCGAAGGGTCCCTAAAAAGGGGTAAGGCGTAGATAGTCAATAAAGTGTGGCTTCAGGATGCTAAATCTGACTGGAAAAAAACTGGCAGTTAAGAAGTTACCCACCTGTGCTTCAATCATTTGCCTCTAAACCCCAAAAATGTAGAGGAAGCAGAGCAAGGGTATATCCTAGTAAAATCTGGACACCGTCTGGGAAGAATGTGCCCTCATAGTACTCAGCCAATGAGGCACTGGGAGCAGGGAGCTGCATCCTTCAGGATAAATGACTCACTGTTATTGTCCGAGCTGTGCCTCCTGCCTGTTAGGTGGGCACCCGCTCTTGTAAGATGGAGAAATAAAGTCTCACGTTCACTGCATGCCCAGTCCTCAGCCTGATCCGTCCAATGTGCATGATCGAAGGAGAGGGAATTTGTTCCTCATAGAAACACACACACACACACACACACACCACGTGTCAAAATACCACTAAGAAATTAGGGAAAATATTTTTAACATATGCAACAAGAATCTACCAGTACAGTGAGAGCACTCCCAAAGGCACTTTCATGGTGCCGTGAAAACAGCTGTTTAATTCACTGCTGATGACAGAGAAGTTTGGTGCCTTCTCTCTGGAGGGATATCTAGCAAAGACACAGAAAAGCTTTAAAAATGGTCAGGCCCTTTAACCCAAGAATCTCACCCTTAAAATTTATTGTAAGAAAAGGAATGAATGATGATGGTTTCAAAGATTCCAGAAGGGACTTTCTATCACAACATTTCATACCACAAAACAATATTCCACTGTTAAAGAATTAGGTTTTCACAGAAATTTTAAAAAATGGGAAGTTGCTGGTATGAAATAAAAAAAGGATACAAAATTAAATATAGAGAACTATCCAAATTTTACTCTGAAATATGTGACAGATATACACTGAACTCTCCTTCATTTGGTAAATTGACATTGAGCATTTTCTCAGGGCAGATGCTCTGCAGAGTAATGAATGACACAGCCAAGGCCCTTCCTGCTTTCTAAGATGGGCTTACACACGTACACACCCCACTGAACCAGGAAATGTGCTGAAATGTTAACATAGTTCGAGCAACTATGGGTAAAAATGATTTTTTCTTACATTTATCTGAAAATATTCCCACCATACACGTCTTATTTTCATAATTGGAAATGAGATTTTGGTTAAAAATCTCACCACTTCCTACCCAGGACACAATTGTCTCCCATTAGCAGAGGTGAGAACCTCGCAGATAGCTGTGAAGCTATACTCCTCCCGGGCTGGCCATGCATCATTGGAACCTGCTTTCCCTGAAAATAATTCCCTGTGTTAAAAACAAGAATGGGCGAGGAGAAAGAATGTGAGACAATGATACACCTACTCGATTTGCAAAACCTAAATGATCTTTCAAAAGACTTGGACTTAAAATAAATGCATGACTCAGGAGCAAGTGATCCCAGTGACTAAACGTCCTCTTAAAAATACCTTCAAACTGTCCCTAACTGTAGATCATCCACCACACCAAAATAAGGCCATTTGTGCTCAGAACTGACAAAGAAATGGAAATTATGTCAGTAAATTTCAGAACCTGTTCAAAACTAACATATTTATGGTGCTTATCTGCAGCTCAGGAATGGAGAACAACGGAATCCACATAAGCACCTTTCAAAGGCCAGGACAGATGAGGGCAAGGAGGAGCATTTAAATAAAAGTCTTTAAAATTGATTCCTAGACACGCGAGTGGAGACTATAATCCTGATGGCTCCATTCTACTACGCAGAAGGAGCCAGGTGGAGTCACCTCCAGCCAAGAGTGTACGGAGATGTGTCACGGCCCTCCAGGAAACCACAGCAGCCTGACTGTGGACTGCACACTGCGGACGGTGCACTGCCAGGTCTCACTTTGGCAGGGGGTGGACACAGTGAGCCCGCATGCATCCAGGTGGTCAGACAAGTCACTGAGGCACTCGCACATCCTGCAAACCCACTGTGAACCTCTGCCCTGTGGTCTGGGCACCACTCCGGGGCTGGGATGCAGACATGGCCTCTCTTGTTTTGAAGATGAGCAATAAGACCAAGCAGGCCAGCCCATTTCAGCAGGTGAAAAATGCAAGAAAGAAAGGGGGGTGAGCTCCTGGGTGGTGTGGATGCCGTGAGCTGAGACCTGCACACTGGAGAGATAGGAAGGGGTTTCTCGGGCAGAGGGACAAAGGTGTTGGTGCATGGGCCAGGAGGCGAGTGGGAGAACAGGAAGAAGCTTCAGGGGGTGCAGAGCAAGGGATAGGGCCAGAGCTGCAGGGGAGGGCGGGGCTAGGCCACGGGGCCATGGGGACCATTTGAACGATGCTCTAGGGACACCTGGGAGCATGGATGACACCTACCCATTTTGCAAATATAAAAAGACTGTATACCCCGAGCTGGAAGAAACAAAGATGTCTTTCCATGGGTAAATGAAGAGACAACCGGGTACATTCAGACACCGGAATCAGCCATAAAAAGAGGTGAACTCTCAACCCACAAAGATATGGAGGAAACTTGAGGACACATCACTAAATGAAAGAACAATATCAAAAGTCTACGTGCTGCCTGATTTAAGCTACACTACATGGTGGAAAAAGCAAAATACAATGATCAGTAAAATGATCAATGGTTACCAGGGGTTTGGGGGAGGAAAGGGTGACAAGGCAGAGCATAGAGAAACTTCAAGGATGTTAAACTGCTCTGGCTCATATGGTCATGGTGGATACATGACAGTACACTGGTCACAATCCATAGAACATACCATGCCCATGGTGAACCTTAATTGGCAATATAGATTCCTCAGTTGAAACGGATGTCTCATACATGGAAGATGTTAGTAATAGGAGAAGCTGGTAGGGGCTTGGTATATGGAAACTCTTACTTTTTCTATAACTTTTGTATACCCTAAACTACTCTAAAAAAATCTATTTTAAAAAAGAGTTGTAAAGGGGCCGGGGATTTAGCTCAGTGGTTCCGCCTCCTGCCTTGCAAGTGGGAGGATCCAAGTTCGATCCCCAGTACCAAAAACAAAAAAAAGAGTGGTAAAAAAGGTGTAATATTCATGCAATATATTTATTTCTGTCTTGATCCTTCCTGCCCTACTGGAGCCTGTCTAGAAACTGAACTCTCGGAGTAACTAGTGTCTCCAGGGCCTGGCAGACAGGTGGTCCCCAGCAGGGTGGCACCCCAAAAAGGGTGAGTCAAGAGGAAGCAGTGTGTTGCTTGATTAGAAGTCTGGGTTCCTTGCTTCTGCTACTTGCTTCATCTCTCTGAACCTCTGTTTTCTCATTTGTGCTACAAAAATAAAAATATTGACTCCCAATCTTGCAGGAAGGCTGTGAGTAGTAACATGAACCTTGCCAGGCACTTAGCCTTCTGCCAGCATTCAATGAGTTCTTACCAAATGCAGGCACAAAGATGAAAGTGCATGATAATTTATTGTCCGAATTTTTATTGTGTCTGTCAGATGGTGAAGCTGTTTCATAATCTGGCTTGAAAATGTCCATCATTAAAAGACTAAAGAAATGTAAGTGCCTAGAAAAGGACAGAGCCTGGGAAAATGAATGACCTTGTGGCTGTCACCCAGCATCAGCCACTCCCAGTCAGCAGAGCACACATTACATATAAATCAAAGTGTGGAAATAAGGAAGCACACTCAGGTAAAATATTATTCACAGTAATGCAGATCCTATTGACAAATATTTAGAAACAAGTGCATTATCCACCAATAGATACTAGAAAGAACATGTCTCACAGAATACCAGGCAACACATAAAGACTGGGAAAAATGGCCAGGGATTTAGCTCAGTGGTTTCGCCGCCTGCTGTGCTAGCACAAGGACCCGAGTTCGATCCCCAGTACCAAAAAAACAAAAAGACTGGGAAAGACTAAGAGGGCCTGATATGGAAAGATCTAGAAGAGAATATATTGGAAACAAGAAAAGGTCCAAAGTAGTATGTGTAGATTACCATCACTGGTGTAAAAAGTGTGGACACTCACATACACAAATGATGAGTGATGAACGTATCTCTAGGAAATACTGAGAAGAAACATAAGAGCAATTGCTTTAGGAAAGAAGAACTAATCAACCAGACAAAAAGCTTACTACTGCCTGTAAATTTATCACTGTCTAATAAAGGTGATGAAAGTAATAGTATAGGCTGGGGATTTAGCTCAGTGGTTCCAGTGTCTGCCTCGCAAGTGCAAGGTCCTGAGTTAGATCCCCAGTACAGAAAAGAAAGAAAGAAAGAAAGAAAGAAAGAGTATGCATGACAGCAACAAGAACATTTTCACGATGCTTTTTAAATTCATATTCATATAGTACCCAGTAAGATATCTGTAGAATAAATGTAAAAGGGGGGAGGAAAGAAAAACATTTGCCAGACCAAATATAAAACCCAGTCTCTAAGGAGACTTAAGAGGAATCATAAGATACAGGAGACTGGAGACAACAAAACTAGGATTGTCGGGAGCAATGGTACATACTTTTGGGGAAAAATCATTTGATTAGGCCTAGTTCTCCTGCCTAAAGGCCAGCTATGGCATTTCGAGACATAATTCCATTTTGGTCTCCGGTCACACCTGAGACCTCAATGGTCTGGTGATGCTGTGATGTTCCAGGACCAGATAACACTAGCTGAAGGCATTCTGAGAGGAACAAAATCTTCATCTGCATAGTTCCTCATTGAGCTAGGAATTCCACGGCTCTCCAGTCATCTATTACATCTGTTTCTCCTGATGTACTGAATAAAAGGTACAGTAAACTGGGGCTTTCATCTTTGCTGCCCACAGCGGCACTGATCAGGCCCAAAGCTCAGCTTCTTCTCCAAGTCTCATTTTTTCTACCTTCCCTGTATAAAAGTTAATTCACTTTGTGCTGCCATGGCTCACAGGAGACTAGGAATTACTGCAGAGGTTCTAGTAACATCCCCTTTCCCTGTTCCCTACATAGGATCTGTCTTTCAATAGCATAAAAAGTTATATCAGGTCTTTCCAAGTCACTGACGATTGACCAGTGTATTCACCAAGAATCAGTGACTTCCGGCCTTACCAACCAGGGCCATGTTCTTTCCTGTGACTCTTGGCCCTTAATCCAGCAGATTCCATGTCAGCCCAGCCCAATACCTACAAGATAAAGAAGCATCCCTAGCCCTGGGTCTGGGGAGCAAATGAAGACAGTAGCAATGTTCTTGGTAGTCTGTCCTCTTCTCATGTGGTTTGAGAGATCTTTCCTGTTCTTCCAATGCCTGGGCCAATAGAAAATAAGATGCAGCATCCCTTTCCACTTAAAACTCCAGCAGTTTTCTGAGATATATATATATTTTAGGACCTTCAGACTTAATTTTGGCCTGGGGATTTAGGATTACCAAAACACTGGGATATGTGGGGAAAGTGATGTTTCTGGCTATCCTTCCTGGGCACTGCTAATCAGCTTGCAATAGCAGTGGCTTAGATGGACCACAGAATGGACAGTTTGAATGTTTATCAAGCCAAGAGATGAAGTCGTCAAAGACAAACTCAGTTTACTCAACATTTACTTGTATGCCTAGTGAATAACTAGTACCATGGACAGTTCTATGGACCCAGTGCACAGGAGACAACTCCTAAGTGCTCAAAACACTCCCAGAGGAAAAGGAAATTGTCTTATAAGAATGAACCAGACCTTGATTTTAAAATGGGAATCATTAGCTAACCAGCCTGTCCCACATCCTTCTAAATAAATCTCTTTTAAAGTATTTCTCTAACTCCTCTGAATAATGAAAAATTAAAACACAAGGAATATCATATCAAATGCACAAGACTGGAGGTTGTTAAAGCTCTCATTTGATGTGTGCTTCTGTGTATAACCACATATATACATACATACTCTCTTTTGCTGCATTCAACACTCGCACAAAAAGCAAGCATCATCCTGGTTTTGGCAGGCCTCCCTAGCCTAACATTTAGAGCTCTGCATATTTTTGCTTCCTGTCTCTCTTCTTTTACCTCCCTCCCTCCTTCTTCTATCTCTCTCCCCCAGACCCTTTCCATATCACATTGACATGATACGTTTGCTATTGTTTGTTGGAGGTTTGAGTCTCACAAACATGATAATATGCTGTACATTTTGTCTTTTATTCATATAGATTTTAATTATGGCCGACCAAGAGTCCTATGTTAAGAATATACCACAATGGCTTGGGACCATAAATCTAGACGCTACTGGTGACCGCTGAGGGGTTTGTTGTTTATGTTCTAGTTTTTTACCATTGCACATGATGCTAACACTGTTGTGAGCATCCAAGCACCTGCCTCCTTGTCCACTTCCACTTGCCTAGAAACAGATATGAGGGAGTCAGAACACTCACATTTCCAGCTTTACTTGATATTGCCAAATATCTTCTCAACAGTGCTATACCAATTCACATCTGAAACGTACATACCTATTTCCCTATACTTTTTGCCGACACTTGATATCGCCAAAGTTTAGAATTTTTCTGTTTATCTCTTGGGTAAAAAAATGTCCTGCTCTTTCTTCTTTGTCTTGTCCTCCTTATACTCTTTTGGACTCTTCTCTCAGCCCAGACACTGCACAGAACACCATGCCACAGCCATAGCTCTCATAAGAAACAGCAACAACAGCCACCTGAGGCTGAGAAAGACGGTGACTTCTTAGTGGTCCCATGGCTAGGAGCCCACAGAGAAGATCTGCAGTGAAGTCTCTGGCTTCTAAAGTCTCTTTAGTCCTGACTTGTTATTTGCCAAGGGCCTCCACCAGCAAGGATAGGGTTAGAGAAGAAGGTGTGAGCCACCATGAAAAATAAGCATCCTTTCGATTTCCATAAAGTCACGATGCAAGTCTGTGAGGCATCTGAACTCAGTCTTTCAGTGGATTATACCTAGATGTACACCTCAGGCTCTCACAGGGAGGAGGAGGCTTTGGGAAGGTGATTGAATCACGGGGCCTACAGCTGAATTGCTACAGGCAAGTGGGGGCTGGTTGGAAGGGGCAGGGGAGCGGCCTGGCTGGGTGCATCTCCCTTCCCAGCTCCTCACTTCTCTCTGCTTCCTGGACATCATGATATGAGCAGTTTTCCTCCGCTTTGCCCCTCTGCCATGCCATTTCTATGTTGCAGCCAGCTGTCCATGGGCTGGAAATGTGAATCAAAATAAACTTCTCTTCCTTTAAGTTGCAGGTGTCAGGTATTCTTTTCCAACGATGAGAAAATGACTAAGAAAAATAGCAGTCAATAAAGTATGGTGGGCTCATGTGCTCAGCAGAAAGTAAGCAGACCCTGAAGTCACATGGGTTTTTATGTTCCTAGGCACAGGCTCTAGGAAGACCCAGGTACCAGGGTCCTGTCTGAGCCTTCTGAGAGAACTGACTTCAAGCCCTAAGCCTCAGTTTGTGACCTGTTAAGTGGGGCACTACTTGCTACATTGAGCCCCAGTGAGAATTAGAGAGGACAATCGCGTCATGGCTCACTCTGACTCAGCCCCTCTCGTTATGCTCTGCTAAGTGTCTGACAAGAATCATGGTGGCCTTTGCTCAACTCTGAGGTTCTTTGGAATCGTCACCAGTAGATTCTCTTTCTGTCCACCTAATGAGCCAGAGACTCCCCACTGGAGGGACTTCTCTGTTCCCAAACCCCAAGCATGGTTTGAAGAAAGTGAGACTGAGGCCAAGGAGGAAGTTTATTGGTCTCCAAGGTTCACAGAAGGAGCTCTCGCACCATCAGCCTCATGTGCAGACACTAGCTGGGCCCTGCTCAAAGGCCATTGGCTTGGGTTCTCCATGGGCAGCTGCCCTAGAGGCCTGGCAGAGGTGGAACCACGGTGGGGCTGCTCCTCAGTATTCTCCGAGTCACGCCTGGCCTTCTTGGTGGCACTGGCTGACACCCAAGTGCTCTGGCCTGAATACATAAATTCTTCTTAGGTGTGAAGAGCATCCCAACAAGGCCTTGGAACAAAATGGGTGAGTGAGGTGGACTCGCACCTGCTTAGCCACTCAGGGGAAACAAGCAGGCCTTCCCTCAGTGATCTCAGCTATCTCACTCCCCATGGCAGCGTGCTCCAGGGACTCAGGAGAGCTGAGAGACAGACTGGCCGAGCACTGCTTGCTGTCAACCGGGCTGCATCTGTTCCTACAGGCAGCATCCCCAGGCCACGTCTGTCGGCTGTAATCAGTGACTGTAGTTCTGAACACTTTGGCACCTCACAACTGCCCCTGCTTTGACCTTCACTTGCTGTTTCTACCCCAGAACCTTTGAAGCATTTATCCCTGCATGTAACCCAGAAGAGTATTTGCTCTCCTTCCAAATCCATGCAGGTATAGAAAAGTCTATCATTAACGGTTACAGAATTGGTTTCAGTTAACTCTTCCCCAAATACCCAAAGATGACATGAAAAATGCCTGACCCCAAAACACTCACCCGATAAGAAAATGTTCACAAAATAGCATTAAGTTAAAAAACACAGGAGATAACATTAATGGTTCAATTTTAGTTTTGCCCACAGAATTCATATCTGCATGTCTGAATAGGAAAAGGTACTGTAGTGAGCTTGAGCAGGATGTGAGCCAGGCTCACCTTTTGCAGAGGGATGGTTTGGGATGACACTATTTTCATGTGTCTGCAACCTTCCGGGAGATGGCACCAGGGTCCCCATCACCATCAGTGAGAATAACGACTAGAGTGACCAGCTACGAGCACTATTCTTAAACCTTCTAAGCATTAGTTCACGACAAGCCAGGTTCCCTTGGTACTCAGTGTACAGATGAGATCAGGATTCCAAAAGGCAAATGCTTGCTCTTGAATCTATAGCTATAGCTTACTGAAGGACAGTTGCATTTCTTGTTCTCATCACCTTCTTCTTCTCTAATGTTTATCCTCAGCTCTTTCTTTCCTCCTTCCCTGTAGGCTCTGTCCTTCTTACCGAAATGGCTGCCTAACTTCCTAACAACCTCCTTCTCCCCTCCCTCCTTCCTTCCTTTCTCATTCATATTTATGGTAACTATAAGGTGCTAAAAATACAACAGTAAATCCTAGAAAGTCCTGTCTCCGTGGAGCTTATAGTTTAGGAAGGAAATCAAGTACATTCACTTGCACATGTGCATTTGACAAGTATGTGACAAAGCAGAGGAAAAAAAGGAACCAGAACCATGTTCCTTCTGATGGTCTATGTCCCTGTGGAGCCATTCACCTAAGGAAAATCCTCTCAGGATTCATCTGGGCTCATCATGACAGGGAGGAAGGACAGGCAGGCCCACAACAAAAGCACAGGGGTCTGAGTCTCTGCAGACTCCAGCTTGAGACACTCTTCACGGAGAACCAGCACCTGAAAGGACATAAAACACAACGCTGCCAGCCTCCATGTGGTCAGTGTGGCAGACTAAAGCTGTGGCCATGTGGCTTCCTCTCCCAGGGCAGGCTCCACTACAGTGGGTCTCACATTTCCCACCAGGAGGAAGTCTGCTCCATTTTCCTTTGAAGCTGGGCTGGCCCTGGTTTCCTGTCACCAACAGCACCCAGCAAAAGTGCTGGGGAGACAGGGCCAGGACTACTGTGGCTTTGCACATTCCCTCTGCCTGGGGCTCTACCTTTCCCGTGAGAACAAGCCCAGAATAAAGAATACATACAATGGGTTTGAGTCATCCCAGGTATCCCACCTAAGGCCTGCCACACAAGAGAGATGCTAAAGTCAGCCAGATATGGAGCCAAGGTCTGAAGAACCACCTAGCTGAGCCCAGCCTGAATGTCCACACGCAAAACTGCAAGCTAATAAATGAGTGTTGCCTCCAGACTCTAAGTTCTTGGGTAGTTTGTTATCAGACAGAACTGATACACGATGTGCCACCACAAATCCCAACATCAAGTCAATCAGCCCTGTCTCAGTGTCATGGAAATCTGAGAATTTACCCCACATGAAAGAGGCTACCCTGAAATTAGTTAATGATTCCTTGAATTAACTCCAAGCTCAGTAAGTGTTTTTAAAGAGTCCCACAACAGGGCCGGGGATTTAGCTCAGTGGTTCCGGTGCCTGCCTCACAGCGCAAGGACCTGAGTTTGATCCCCAGTACCAAAAAAAAAAAAAAAGAGTCCCACAACAAAGAGAGGGAAGGGGGATAGGAATGCTCATGTACTGCAGTCAAATGTGTCCATGTAAGTAACAGTAACTTGGGGGTAGATGGGAGCACTACCATACCTCGTATGGGTGAGCAAGTCTTTCACTGATTCTCAGAAACTCTGAGTCCGCTCCTGTGAGGACCCCCACTTTAGAGAGGAGGCAAGTGGGGCACACAGAAGCTAAGTTAGCCACTCAAAATCACTCAGGTGGCAATGATGGGCACACAGTCCCCCAAATCTTTGAACAAAGCCAAACCCAAACAGTGTGTAACCATTCAAGATCCAAAATGACACCTTCATGTTACAAATGAGAAAACTGAGGCTTAGAAATATTAACCAGATCAATAAAAACCATTACTCTTCTTTTACTATCTATTCTGTGCTAGGCAGTGTTCTAAAAGCTTTATGTTCATTTTCTCATTTAATGCTCATACTATAAACCAAATCCCTTCGCTTGACTTCACAAGGGGAAGATGCAGAGTTGGAGGTTAGTAAGCTGTCAAAGGTTATAAAGGACAGAGCTGAGATTCTAACCAAGACTCCGTGATTTCAATTCTAACCACACAACTGCAAGGGGAGGCACAGCCCCAAAAATACATAACAGCTCTGGGTCTGCATGCTGACTCTGCCCTTAGAGAGGCTCAGTTTCCTCATCTGCAGCAGGAGAATAAAACAGCACTTTCCTCAAAGGGCTACTGAAGACTACAGGTTAATTCAAGGAGAATGTAGAGAACAGGGTGAAGCATGTTGTCCGAAAACATCAGCTGCTGACATTACCCGCAGCAGCATCCACTGCCCTCCACCTTCCTCCTCCTCTGAGGTCACCCATGCCCTGACCACAAAGCCTCAGGCAAAGCACAGCCCAAACCCTCACTGGGCAATTGGCCAGATGCTATTTATAGGTTGATGCTAAGTCAGAGAGAGCATAAACAAGGACACCTCCGGAGCTGAGCGTTGGGCGACCTTCGGGATTGTCGCCAATTCTATTTATTGCCATTCCAGCCCAGTAGCACCACTGGGCCAGTGCTTGTGAGGCTTCTGTTCCTTGGACTGAATGTTGCACTTGCTCATCTCCGTGCCCAGGGTGTGAGTAAGATTCTCCCACAGGACTGCTGGTGCCTATCTCTAAAAAAACTGACTTCCGATGCTGGTCACTGAAATCAAGAAATGGTGTTGGCTATGGTGGGGCCTGTCTCAGAATGCTAACAGGAAATGGAGGTACAGACTGAATCCCTCAGCTCCATCCTATACTCAAGGAGCGGCTTTGACTCAAAGGGCCACAGAGAACTCACAGAACATGCATAAGCACTTGTCTTAAGGATGAAGGGGTTAAAAGCCAGCGGCTCTTAGTGGGGAGATGGAAATAGGGGGTAGAGGTGTGGGATTCCCTGGTTTATCATTACCCCAAAATCACAGTATTACTTTGACAAAATCGTGCATTATCTGGAAAATGAGAGTTGGAAGACTGCTGAAGCATCTTTCAAGTATTAAAATTCAATAATTCTCATGTGCCTAAAATCCCACAAAAGTTACCAGAGATTTAAAAGATACACAGTTAATAAGATAGGATTTATGTGAAAAGCAAGAAGTAGGAAAAGACTGAAAATAAAATAAGAAATGATGGGCACAGACTTCTCTATTATTAAAACACACAGTACAATGATAATAATTAAAACAATGTGGCTGTTCTCCAAGAATACAGATTTCAATGAGTCAAAATGAAGATCTTAAAAATAACCCAAAATGGTCGTACCACCACCCCAGAGCACTGAGGAGGTGAGTCGAATGGCCGCCAGCACACTCCCTCCTCCCGTCTGTGCCGAGCCATTGCCTGGATCCACACCAAAGAGTTGCAGGGGTCATAAAGGACATTGTTCTGAGCTTAAGAAGATAGAGTAGAAGTGAACAATAGAAAGAGGGCCTCTCTGAGATTCCTTGATGAAAATTGAAGCCCACTGGAAAGGTGAAGAAAATCTCTTCAATAAAGGCACACCAGACCACCTTAGTTGGGGTAGCAGCAGTGTAGACCAGAGCAGAATGGCTGCAAACAGATCCAGCCAGGGCTCTGCCCCAACCCCAGAGGCTGGGGCACACCGGCTCAAGCCAAGGTCCTGCCTGGAAAAGAGCTGCACAGGCACACAAACAACAGCCAAAGGTTCACCCCAATACCATTAGTAAGTGTGTGAGACCCTAGCCAGGAGCTTGTTCACACAACAGGTACTGGGATGCACAGCCCCCAGCCAAAGGCCCTCCCAAACAACAGCTACATAGGGGCCCTAGCCAGAGGCATGCCCAGATACCATCCCAAGTGTGCACAGGCCCCATCCAGACACCCACCCAGACAACAGGTCAGCTCAGGGATCCAGAAGGCCACCACTCTGAACCCAGGAATTGGTATACTGGTGAGCAGCAGAGAAAAGGCCTCTTGGTGGCTTGCTGAGAATTGAAGACCACTGGGTGAGCAAAAAGTTGCCTCAACAAAGGCACAGCAGGCTGCATCTGTTGAAATGAGAACACATGTAAACAAGTTTCAAAACCAGACTTCCAGATCACCTAAGGCAACCCCAAAGGGAAACGAGATGGAACGATCTGATACTCAACCACCTGGACTCCCTGAACTGGCAACAAAAGAGGATCTGGAAAAAATGAAATCAGACATAATATCTTAGATAATAGCAGAGATTGTGCCCATAGTGCAAGACATGATTAGTAAATCTAGAGTAGACACAGATAAAAAATAGAGGAGCTGAGGAGCATGATGGAATCCCAACATAGGAAACAAATGGAATCCAATAAACAGATGCAAACAGATCTCCAGGAGATTAAAAACTCCACTGAAAGTTTACAGAGCAAAATGAGCCAATGTCAGGACAGAATTTCAGATATAGAAGATAAGATTGCAATTAGTGACCAGGAAAAGAAAAATTTCTTTAACATAGTACAGGACCATGAGAAATCAATCCAGCAGCTGCTAGACAACGCAAAGAAGAATAACATAAGACTGATCGGAGTCAATGAAGAAACAAGAGAGCGTGCAGACAACATAAAAAACTGTTCACAGAAGTGATGGCAGAAAACTTCCCAAGCAGAGGAAAAGAACTTGACATACAGATATGGGAGACATATAGGACTCCAACCACCCATGATAAAAAAAAAAAAAAAATCTCCCTAAAGGAAAACAGCCTCCAACCCAGATTGATGTACCCTGCAAAACTATCTTTCAAAATTGATGGAGAAATAAGATACTTTCATACCAAAGAGCACCTTAGGAACTTCACCAATACCAAACTAGCACTCCAAAAAATTTTAGACATTATCCTAGGAAAAGACGAGGATCAAAATCCCAGGAAGCCCAGCAGAATGAATCCACTGGGCACGACAAGAAATTCAATGCACAGGGAGAGAATCCAACAAAAAGAAAAAGTCATGACAATGATAAGTCAATATGTATCAGTTATAACCATCAATGTTAATGGTCTCAATTCACCAATGAAAAGAAATAGACTGGCAGAGTGGGTCAAGAAGCAAGATTCAACAATATGCTGCATACAAGAAACACTTAATTTAAAAAGAAACACATAGACTGAAAGTTAAAGGGTGGAAAACAATACTCCATGTGACAGGAACCTGAAAAAAAGCAGGAGTACTTATCCTCTTTGAAGATCAAGTGGATTTCAAAATCTGAAACATTTCTAGTCCCAAGAATTTCAGATAAGGGACAGTCAATCTGTATGTACAAATCCATTGTGAACATGTGTTTTCATTTCTCTTAAGTTAAAACTTAAGAACGGAACTGTTGGTTCTCAACAGTAATACAAGAAATTTCTATATTGTTTTCCAAAATGGTTTTATCATTTTATATTCACATTAGCAATATTAGAGAGTTCTAATTAGTTCACACCTAAGCTGACATTTGTTGTTTTAGAACCTTTAACTTAAATCTCCCTAATGAGTGTATAATATGATCTTGTTATTGTAGTATTTTTCTGATTCTAGTGTTGCACACCTTTCCTTGTGCTGTGCTGGCTATTATCTTTTTGTGTCTACTTTTTAATTGGGTTGCCTATTAATGAGCTGTAAGAGTTCTTTATATATTCTGGTCATAGGTTATATGTATTATAAATATGTTCTGGTTAAGGACTACTTTTCATTTTCTTAACGATGTCTTTCAAAGTTCTAAATTTTGATGGAATCTCATTTATTGATTTTTTTCTTTTATACATCATGTTTTTTGTATGCTAGGACATTCTGGCCTACCCTGAATTCATGAACATTTTTCCTTATAATTTCTTCTTAAAGTTTTATAGTTTTAGTCTTTCGTATTTAGGTTCATAGATCCTTTCAAGTTATTTTTATGTATGGAAATAAGGGGTTGAGGTTAATTTTTTACATATGGATACCAGGTATTCTAGTACCATTTGTTGAAAACATTATCTTTTCCTCTGCTCTTGAGTTGAGTTTATGTTCTATAAAATGTTAATGTTAAATAATCTTTCGAAAATCAGTGGACCATATATGTGTGGTTCTATTTCTAGATTCTCTGTTTTATTCCATCGATCTATATGTCTTTCCTTCCACCAACACTGCCTTGATTACTGTAGCTTTAGAGGAAGTCTTAAAATTAGGTACTAAATGTCTTCCAACACTGTTATTGTTTTTTCTTTTTACTTTTCCAGGTCCTTTCTACTCCTACATAAATTTTAAATTTCAATATCCAATTCTTCATTTATAGCAAGTATACATAGACCTGAATTTTTACAAATACTTTTGTTTTCTAATCCTGCTAAATTCAAATACAAGTTCTAGGGGCTCCTAGAGATTTCTTAGTATTTGCTCTGTAGATGATCATTTCATCTACATATAAGATTTTACTTCTACCTTCCCAATCCTATGCTATTTGTTTATTTTTATTGCCAGACTCTTTTGGTTTGGGCCTATGTTTCAAAGTTGAATGGACAGATGAAGAGTAGGCATATCTGCCCTTGTTCCCCACCTTAGGAAGAAAGTATTGTATCTTTTCCATTCATATAAGGTGTTTTTGCTGGAAGTATGGAGTACCTGGCTTATCTGTTGAGAAGGTTCTGTTCTACTTCTAGTCTCCTGATAGCTTTTACCATGAACAGCTGTAGAATTTAGTCAAATACTTTTTCTGCAACTACTGATAGGATCATATGGCTTTTTCCTTTCCTCTGTTAAAATGATGACTTATGGGGGTGGATCTTCCAATGCTGAACCAACACTGCCATCCCTATAATAAAACCACTTACTACATACTGCCAGATCTGACTTCTAATAGTTTGCTTTGTTAAACAAATTTTTATCTATGTTCAAACTTTTTCTTCTATTATCTTTATCCAGTTTTAGTATTAGCACAATGTTGATTTCCTAAAACGAGAGAAGCGTTCCTTCTTTTTACTGCTTTAAATGTTTGATATAATTTTTCAGTTAAAATACATATGAGCCTGTTGTTGACATATAGGTAGGTTTTCAAGCTAGGAATATACTTTTGTTAATAGGTGCTATTCAAATTTTATATTTCTTCTAGAGTTAGTTTCATTAATTTGTCTTTGAAGGTACTTCATAGAAGTTGTCAAATTTATTTCAAAAGAGATTCTTGTAATATGCTTTCTATATCCTTTTAAATTCTGTAAAATCTGTGGTAATGTCCTCTAAATCTTGATATTGTAATTTTTAAAAATGTATAATTGATATTGTGTAATAGGATGTAAAGGTCTAAAGGAGCAGAGTAAGTGGGAGGGTTAGGGGAAAGGAAAGAAGGGAAAAGAAACAATGTGAGAAAAGGAAAAAAATGGAAACAAAGTCTTTGTAAATAGGGAAGGGTGGAGGGGGTGAAGGGAGGGCAGGGGAAGGAGAAAAAAATAAGAACCAAGAGACTCATGTAATGGTACAAGATCCCAATGATGAATGTAACTGTATTGTATACCTAAAATGTACCAATAAACTTAATGGAAAAAAAAGTACACCCAAAACATATGGACATTTAATATAGCTATAAAAGGGACAATAAAAATCAGAGGAAATCATGTTATTCAATAAGTGGAGTTAGGACAGTTGGTGGCAGTCTGGAATAAAAGGGGGCCAGATCTGCCCCTCACATTTTATATTGAAATAAATTCCAGACTGAACAAAGCTTTAAATATAAAAGGTGAAGACATAAAAAGAGTAAAAGGAGACATTTTAAAAATACTCTTGAAGTGGGGAAGTCCCAACTATGACATGAAACCTAGATGCCATAAAAGAAGAAAAACTTGATAAATTTACCTACATAAAAACAAATATGACTGCATGACAAAAATCACTCTGAGCAAAGTCCACACACTCGCACCAAACCAAGCAACAATTATTGCAACTCATATCCCAGAGAAAGGGCCAGCCTGCTAGTACACGGGTCTGCGGGAATAAAGGGAAACAGACTTGCAGCAAAATGGGGCAGAGTGAAAACCCACCTGCTGACAATCTGAGAACCGACCAAGGCGGAGAGGAAAGGTCTCCCCAGAACACGTCGGGGGCTGGAGGGAGCCGTGACAGTCTCAGCCCCAGCCAGTTTTGCCACCTCCTGAGCAAAGCCTCCGAGAGGCCCTTCCCAGGGCCCCATTTCTGCAGTGAGCCGAAGCTGGCCTTCACCTCCTTTACCCCTTCTAGAATCACCCAGCGGGGCTCTGCTCTCCTGCCTGCACCCCGCCACACGCGGGCGTCTCTGGCAGCATGACACAGCAGCTGATTAGCTAAACGTCCTTTATGGGCATCAGCACCCGACCCCCTTCCAGCACACAGGTGGCAGGGAGCTAGAGGCGGTTCCCTCTCCTGGAACCCCAAAACGGAAGCTGCGCCCCTCCATGACGCTCGGTGACCCAGGACGTGACCCACGGGAGCTCAGACCAGGAGCCCTTTCTCTGTAGGCCCGTGGTCACACAGCACCCAGGCACTGTCCAGGGGCAGTGCAGGAGGGCCCCACTGGCCTGGAGAGGAGTTTGGTGTTTTATTTTTGTTTTGAGGGTTTAGTTTATTTTGTTTGTTGGTTGGTTTTGTTTTTTTAATACCTGGGGGGACTACCGAGAAATTTTAAGCAAGATGGGAATGTGGGGGTGGGGGAGCTACTGCCATAAATGAGATCTGAGGTTTAAAAGAATCACTCCAATTACCCAGCAGAAGCCCAATTAGCAGGGCCCAACAGAGGAAGTGGGGAGGGTCAGGATACAGCTGCGTTCTGCCAGGGGCATGGGCGGGTCTGGTGCTTGGCATCAGGGCTGGGGCAATGAGAAGCAGATGTGTTTGAGGCTTCAGCCAGGGGAGGGTTTGCAAGGGTGGGACAAAGAAGAGAAGGGCAGATTCGGTTTCTTCTCAGATGTCCGGCCAGGCAGAGCATGGTACCACCTCCTCCAGCAAGAGGATGAGGGGTTGCAGCTCTGGGTCTCTGCCTGGGCTTCAGTTTCCCTTCATGTCAAATGAAGAGTTGGGCCCTTGTGGGGGTTTCAGATCTGTTTCAGCTGCTGAGTCTGGAATCCAACTCATTGGCACAGCACCTGAACATCTGAACAAATCCAACGGGAGAGAAAAGGGGTCCAGCCCTCAGCCCTGATGGCTCCGCATGCTCCTCACATCCAAGCAAGTCCCTGGGTAACCCCTTGAAAACCCTAAAAGCCCTCATCAGAGCAGGCTCAACAAAGTCCCAGGCCCTGCTGCTCTGTCCCCCTCTATGATCTGGCAAACTGCCTCCCCCTGTCGGGTGGTTCCCCTCACCTGGGCTCAGATGGATCCTCCAGTCCCACCCACTGGTCTACCTCAGCCTTCTGGCTGTTCTAAGCCTCTGGGAGCTGCTCTGTGCCCCGCTGAGGAGCCAGCCCCTCTGAACAGTTCCCCCCAGGTGAGTTTGTGCTGCCTGCATGCTGTCCTTACTCCTGCCCTTACAGACCCCATGACAAGCCCACACAAAACAGAGAAGTTGGCTCCTGAGACATGCATTTAAAAATACCCATGAGATGGCGTGCGTATATATAGAGAGAATGAAGCCAGGCACCTCAGCCCACACAGGATGCAAATATGTGCCTTGGAGAAGTCTATGTTGTATCTTAAATAGAGGCCTGAGATATGAGCACCACCAAATAATAGAAATTAGGGTTCGGAACAACCATGACATCACCCAGCCCCAGCCTTGGGGAACAAAGCTTTCTCCCTGCAGTGCTTGCTTGGCTCTTTGTCCTGATCAGGTTAGAGTGTCCACAATAACAGAGCTGCCCTCATCTTGCAGTTTGAGGAAACAGTTTTATCATTATTTATGTATTCAGCATTTATTCATTACCCTCACTATATTCCAGCAAACAGGGTAAGGTAGCTTCTATCTGCTACCATTGTTTATAATACACATGGAAGGTAAATGCAAAAGTAAAATCGAGAGAAGGCTACAGAGAAAACAAATAACAGGAAAAAAATTCACAGACTCCAAGTCTTAAATATAGAATATATGCAAACTATAAGACTCTGTGTGGGATTGCAGTTTTGATTTCAAATTGGATACTGGGCTTCCTAGCAACCCCAGTAAAAAGAGAAACACCATCATTTTTCATATCCTCAGGATCCTACAAGGAAAGCCAACGATGCTTTTCTGGCACTAAGAACAGCGTCTTTCTGTGGGTTTTCATATAGCACATGTTTGGCATGAGGGGAACAGTGTCCTGAATTCTGTCTTACAAGAGACAAAAGGGAGCACCTAGCATAGCCCCAAACCTCAGTTCCTCCATTCCCACTCCCGTGCCCTGCCTTCCTCCAAGTTTCTCTGCAAATTTTTCCAGAACACTTCCTGTGCCACTTCCATGTACACTCAGCTGCATAATCACTGATACTTTAAGGCAACTTACTTTGGGCACCTAAATAAATTTACTTATTAAAGAAACTTCACATCTTGACTCTAATTGGAAAATCAGCATCCATATCCAGAAATCTTAAACAGCCACAAAATAAATGCAATGGACACAAGTCAATGTAATTAATACTTTCTGGTAAGAAACTGTACCCTTCCAGGGCTCCAGGCCGGAAGCTGTTCTCTGCTTGTTAGAAAAGGGAAATCAGCCAGTGTTCAATGTCAAAGACACATCAGCCAGCAAAACAAAACAAATACTTTCTCCTTGACATGTACAACCAGAAGACTGAAAGAGAATGCATGGGGGAACAGCCATCTGACCCTGGGATTCCAGGAAGTTCAAAGCCCTGAGTTACATCTAATGGTGTTACTGACAGGAGTCCTTCTAACAGTGTCCATCTGGGAGGTATTTCTTGCTAAGGGCAACAAGGTAAGTATCTGCCCCAGTTACCTATCCATACCCTTCCTTCCTTAAGGGTGAGACATGACCATGTTTTTCTCCACATTAATTAAAGTATCAGGGTGCAACAGATTAGAAATCTTAAAATGGAGTATGCCACAGAAGGAGTGAGAAGCACTGGTCCAAAATCATGTCTGGAACCTCCTGGGGGCCACTGTCCATATTTAGAAATAGCAATCTTGCCACCAGCTTCAGTACAGCTGAAGAGCATTTCCAGGTCTGCTGCATTCATCTTATATTCACTCCCTGGCGAACACTTCCTATGTCCTAGCTTTACTTTTGTCAATGTACTAGTATTGTGTTGAGTTGTACTCTAGTCCATATTTTGATATCTATTACAAGACAACCACATCATCCTCATCAGCACCAATGTCACCAGCACTATTACCACCACTACAGTGATTGTCATCACTCTTATCCTTGCCATCACCATCACCGTGACCATCAGGACCATCCTCAGCATGATCATCACTACCATCGCCATCCACACCACTGTCACTGGCATCATCACCATCAGCACCATTACAGCAGCTCACTTTACACAGCAATTACCACAATACACGTACTGGCACTGTTTGAGAATTTTCAATGTAATTGACTCACTCAATCTTCCCTACAATCCTAAAGCAAGTTACTGCCATCTATTTTGATTTTTACCGATGAGGAGACTGCAGTGCTAAGGACTAAAATATAGCTGGTCAAGGTCACCCGGCTAATAAATACTAGCTCACGTTGGGACAGTCATGGCCAGACACCAGGTCCATCCTCTTGACCACTGTTCTCACTCCCTCTCAGTCTCATTGAATAAGGAAACAGACACCTTGCAGAGGGCACCTACCAACTGGTACGAGAAGATATTCCTGGTCTTGGTGTTGGTACCACGTAGATGTGAAGAAAAACACTCACCCAGGCAAAGCTAGGGGCAGAATGCAGCCCACGGCTCCCAGAGTCTGAGTGCCATGGCCTCTTCTGTCACCACTCAGTGCCTGTGCCTCTCTAGCTGGCCCATAGTCAGAGGGCCTTGGGGTGTCGGCAGTGGTGACACAGTGCAAGGAACAACAGGCAAGGTGGCCACTCTGGTGTCGGGGAAGTCCTGGCTGGGGGAAACACATATACCAGCAAACAAAGCATGGCAGATCATGACAGAGAATGTTGGGTGTGGAAGCCACTTTAAGTAGGGTCCCCCAGGAAGGTGACCTTTAGCTCCAGACCCAAAGTATAACGGGCTGACCAAGTGACAAGCCAGGGACAAGTGTTCTGAGAGAGGGAGTGGCAAGGGCAATGGGCCGAGGTGGGCAAGAGTCTGACAAGCTCAAGGGACAGAAGAAAAGCCCATGGGGGCTGGAGTGCTGCAGGCAGTAGGGAGAGAAGATATGAGGAGCACAGTGGCAGTCGGGGCTGTCTCAGCACTTGGATATCTTAGCTCCAGCATATCATTCCTATGCAATGGGATTTCGTCGTCGCCATTTTATAGAAGAGAAAGCAAAGGACAAAGTCATGGTGCATGTGAGCAGCGGCTCCAGGGCTCACATCCAGAGCGCTGGGGGTCCTGAGTCCATGCTGTGAGCACCAGGCTGGGCGGCCACTGCTCCTGGAAGGGAAGATGAAAGAGCGAGGGAGGCGGATCTTGGGGGCTACCACTGAGGGTTTGGGGTTTATGCCAAGGGCAATGGGAGCAAGGACAGGACAAGGTCTGAGAGGCACTGAGGGCCTCCCCAGCCACTGGGCAGAAAGCAGCCACTGGGCAGAAAGCAGCCACTGCAAAGCAAGGGCAGGATGGGCAGTCCTTTGAGAGGCCAGCACAGTTGCTGAGAGTCCACACGACAGTGGCTTGGCGCGGGTCACTATGAGCTGGGGCACAGAGGTCAACTGGGAGAGTGAAGCTTTCATAAAGCAGGGGCCTGGCAGCATGGTCAGGCTTTGAAAGGCTGGAAATTGGCACGGTTGGCAGAGGGACCACATGAGCAACGTGGTGGGCACTGAACGACACAGCCAAGCCACCCAGTCCATGACCTGGAGCTGCACAGTGGCCCTTCTGCAGCAGACGCTTCCATCTTCCTATCCTTTCACCCAGCACTTTCCGAGTGTCCCACACGTACCGCACAGTGCTGGGCACGGTGGTGCACCAGGGCAGCAGACCCTATTCTCAAGGGCCCCCAGTCCAGGGGAGGTGTGAGGGGCTTCCAGGCCCTGCAGGAGAGCTCCAGGAAGACAAAGCATCAGCGTACAGTAGGAAGGACCACGGAGATCCGAACCTCTTCCAATGTTGAGAGAAGCCCAACTCTGCACATTTCCCTTGACAGCCAACTCCTTCCCTCACCAGCAGCCAAGGACTGGACCCCAGATAACAGAGGGAGACCCGTCTCCAGACAAAACCTGCAGGCCACCTTTCTCATCCCCAGAGCACTCACAGAGAGGAGAGTCCACAAGGGCTCCTCAGGACAAAGGCCAGCACTCGGCTGGACATTCCAGAGCAGGGCCTGCTCACAACATACTCAGCTCTTGCTGCCTCATTCTGCAGTAGCAAAGGTCAGTTCTGGCTCACTAGGCCCTGACAAAAGTCTGCAACCTGAAAAGGAGACTAAAATAAACAAACAGACAAAAGAAACACCCTCAAAGAAAGAGATCACTGGGGAAGCAGATTACTTGCTTAGAAAATGATGAGCTCTGGTGAGAATTCTCAGAGAGGAAGCGTACTCGGCAGACATCAATGCCTCTCTGCCTTATCCTTCCCAGCTTGTCCCAGTGCCTGTGCTGTGGAAGCCATGGGACAAATCCCACATTCCCTTTCCAAGGGTGTTGTCCCCACACCTATTCTAGAATAAGCAAATTCTAGCTTACCGATGTCCTCCGAGAGACACAGGGTCCTAAAGTGAACCCAGCCTCTGGTAGTCAGCCTGGACTGCACCTCGGTTGGCTGACACAGCCTTCATTAACCAGCTGCTTCACTCAGCATCTCCTCAAGGGCCAGGCAGGGAGAAGAGTGTGGAGATGATTTAGGGAATTCTTGGGCCCAGAACAAAGTAATAGAAGTCAATCTCTCCAATTTCCTCTAATCTCCCAAGAACATCAGGAGGACGGTCTTCGTGTGGTGCTACCATGACTGTGACAGCCCTGATATCTGCCCAGGGCTATGTGGGCCTAAAAACAGAGGGTCCTCTGACTCAGAACTGTTGGAAGGAGATTATGTCGAGTTTGAGCCAAGTGCTTTTATATTCAGTTTTGCTTTACGGTTACCTCTTATCGAAGGCAAATGATACTGGATTTCCACTTAAAGCTGTAACATAAGACTTCTTTTTGAAGTGAATTTTTTAGGGCAAAAAAAGGACTTAGATTAAAATAAAATATTCAGCAAACTGGACTCCAAGTGGCAGGCGAATCAGTACTGTTGGGAAAAAGCACCGTAGCTTATTTTCAGTTATGCACTGCCATGGCCTCCCGAAGGGACTGCTTCAGCCCAGCCCTCTCTCCTAACTGCAGGTTAGTGCAGCCAATGGCCAGTGCGTCCTCTCCATGTGGATGTTTCACAGACATCTGAAACCTAACAGGGCCACAATTAAGCTTTGGTCTCCCCAGGCTTCTCCACCCACAGCCTCTGCACCTGGATCGCAGCAGTAACCTCTAATGTAATGGATTCAAACCCTCCAATGGCTCCAGTGCACTCCGAACAGAAGCCCCAGCCCTGGACGGGGTCCCCACCCCATGCCTCTGTCTCCTGCCCCTCCCAGAGACTGTGTGCAACTCCAGCCACCACGCGGTCCTTGCTGTTTCTGGAACCTGCCAGGCTCCCCCTTGGAGTCTTGGCTCTGGAGATCCCCTTTGCCCTAAAGCCTCCTCGCCCAGATGCCCACATGGCTCATTTCCTCACTGCCTTCAGGTCTTAGTGCAAATGTCACCTCCTTATTGACGCCTACCCCGACACTCCGTTTAACGCTCAATTGTCTCCCACCCACTCCACTGGTAGCTCTCCTCACCCTGTCCTACTTTCGTGTTCATTTCCACTGTGCTCATCACTAACACGCAAAGTGATGGGGACAGCTTATTGCCAGTCACCTCATTGGCCATCTTCCCCTGTAGAATGCAAGCCTGGGGGGCTGGAAAATCAGGTCACCTTTGCTCCCTACACACACACACACACACACACACACACACACACACACACGGCGCCAGAACAGCCTGCACACCCTCTAGGGGTGAGAACTCAGTTCCGACCCAAGTGTACCTGTGCAGGCTGTGCAGGGCCTGGGCTGTGAGCTTTGTAAGAGGGAGCTGAGTACTTAGAGCAGACCAACATGCCTCCCTGGGAGTGGTTCCCAGGAGCTTGACTGCCAGGGGCCTGACTGGCTCCAGAGGGTGCTGACCACAGTGTTAACAGCTCTGTAGATCTGTATTGTCTATCCTGTTGACGAGCCAGCCACACTGTCAGGGTAAATATTAGAGGCTCAGAACCTGGGATGGAGCCCTATGACATTCCTACAGAGCCCGGGATGGTTACTACTATGGTTATCAAAATATTCTACCAATTCTTCGAATGTAAGAAAAATAGGGGGAAACCAGTATAATGAACAACAATACATGTAAGACCTATATCTTGTGCTGGTTAACATCTAGGGGTGTGTGTGTGTGTGTGTGTGTGTGTGTGTGTGTACAATCTAGCAAACCAGGGAGAATCAGGGTGGTAAATTTTTCCTGTAGTAGGCCAGAGAGTGAACATTTTCAGCCTGTGAACCTATGGTTTCTGCCTCAACTCCTCAACTCTGTTAGAAAGCAGCCTTAGAAAATGCAGAAATGAATGAGGGAGATCCTGCTCCCGGTAACACTTTACTTACAGGCCAGGCCAAAGCCCCCAAACCTGGAAAAACTGATAACTTGCAAGGATTCAACTTCTTATGACCATGTATGAAAGGAGTTATGCATGTTCTCAGTCCAGATGTTTATTCTTTTGGCTTTTTTATCTTTTTTTTGGTACTAGGGATCGAACTCAGGTCCTTGTGCTTGCGCAGCAGGCGATGAAACCACTAAGCTAAATCCCTGGCTAAGGATTCAACTTCTGTCTGAGCAGATGCAGTAACTTCCCCAGACGGAATCCTCCCGGGACACAGCTCTGGAGGTGGCCAGGGGGTAGCAATAGGGAGGGAGACAAAGCGGGAGACAGCAAGAAGGAAAGAGGACAGAGGGAAGAGAGGAGAAGGGAGGGTAAAGGGAGAAGAAAAGCATGAAAGAAACAAGGAGAGTTGGAGCAGGGAGGAAGGAGGGAAGGGAGCAAGCACTCCCTGACCTGTGCGCGTGCACATGCGTGTGCCTGTGCGTGCACTTATATCCACAGATATGCCCGTGTACTCCCAGCCACTTGGCTGTGATCTTGGTTTATCCACTGTTATGCACACATAAACAAGGAAACCTGTCCTAACTCTAAGGTATGGAATCTAGAACCTCACACATGCTAGGCCAGTGCTCTACCACTGAGCCACACACCCTGCCCCTAAGGCCTATGATTGGGTTTAACACGCTCAGATGGTTTTTGAACAGACAGAAAAGTACTAAGCACAGTGTGGAGTCCAAAGCCCTAGACACTGGTGATCTTTCCTTCCAGGTTCTTCAGATGCTCACACACTCTTCACTCCTGTCCTGCGTCCTGTCAAGCACCCAGAGCCACTAGTTTCTGTCATGTACATAACCCTAGACACTTGGTCCTTCCTCTCCCAGAGTAACACTGTCACATCTAACACCGTCAGGAATTCCCTCAGTCATCCAGCACACAGTGCCTGTTTCGTTCACACTTCAATTTCTCTCCCAGTCAAGTTCATCTTCATCTGAAACTGGCTCTCTAGACTGAGGCATCGCCCACCCCGATGAAGTGTGAGGACTGTGCTACCAGGCACGGACCTAGACTAGTACTAGAACTAGTACTGAAGCACATTCCCTCCTTCCCCGCCCAGACCCCACTCTCGGACTCAGAGACCCACAAGTTAGCTGATTCAGACACAGGTTTTCCGAACTGAGGACCACTGCCCCCTGGCCTCCAGCCCCTCCAGGTGCTCACACTGACAGAAATCAACAGTAAGGGTGAAGTAAGAAGGACAGGCTTTGTTTTGCATCTTTTAAAGGCTAACTGATAACATCGTAACTCCCCCCCCAGTAACAGCAATGCAGTATGCTCAGGCAAGGACTATTTCTGTCCCACAAAACACAGATTACAGTGCACAGTAACCTCTGTACGCAGATTCAGCTCAGCTGTGACATGCCAAATGATGTCAAGATGCACGAAGAGAGGGAGCTAAAAATAGCACCATGGGGCTTTGTGCTTGGAGCTCCAGATCATAGAATTCAGGACCCAGGAAGAACCGCTTCCAGCTGTTCCTGGGGTCCCAGGAGGCCCAGACAGGAGGATCAGGCTCTTGTACACCCGCACACCATGTGCCTGCATCCCCTTAACTCTATGGGTACACAGGGTGTGACTCCAGGGGAGGCAGGAGCATGCGAGCTACTCCTGAGAATGATATTTTAGACTTTAAAAATAGAACTTCTGAGCAGGCACGATATGAACAGTTACCCCACAAGCAAAACTACTGAATTATGTAATAATGTGTTTATAAGTCACAGGCTGATAGCACGTGGCACTGACACAGGGCTCAACTCCTTGGCAATCAAAGAGTTAAATTTTAAAAATACAGAAAACAATCTATAATCTGTGTATCCAGGGAACTGCAAACTGCCAGACTACTTATGGGTGTGGTTCAGGGAGAGAAGATGAAATATGGTAAAGCAACAGCAGATTTTATTTTATTTTATTTATTTTACATTTATTTATTTTTTTGGTACTGGGGATCGAACTTGGGTCCATGTGCTTGCGTAACAGGCGGCAAAACCACTGAGCTAAACCCCCGGCCCAACAGCACATTTTATAAGGGCTTCTTATTCAGCTTACCAGCACAAGTTGTGAAGTCCAACAGCAGTAAATCTGCGGAACATCTTCCTGCGAATGTTTACTTCTGCTGAGAGGTTCACCGAGGGGACAGCTGAATGGTGGTTCCCAGACTGATCCCCTCCTCAAACAACACAGCTCTGACGATTTCTGAATGAACCTCAGCCATTGCTTCTTGGCCTTTTGGCTAAGATCAAGCGTAGTATCTGAATGAATCTCAGCCATTTTTTCATGACTTGTTATTCTTAGGTTGTGTTTTTGCAAAATCATTCTGCATTTGCAGACTTCCCTACTTCATCCTCAAACAGTAACCTGCCAACCACACTCCACAGAAGGACTCTTTTATTTCTGGTACCGGGGATCAAACTTGGGACCTTGTGCTTGCGAGGCAGATGCCAGAACCACTGAGCTAACCCCCCGGCCCTACACAGAAGCACCCTTAAATGACTTCCTCAGCTGTGCCCCAAAGAGAAAGCTGGTGGAACAGGGGACAGGTACAGCACGCAGACCTCTACCCCTCTCTCAAGGCCTGGGGATACAGGATCCCACTGGTCCAGGACCCCGTGCAGCCCAGAACACTGTTGGCAACTTCAGAAGCCAAAAACTGAACATTACCATGGCCACCTCAGACTTTGTTTCTCCAGTGCCTTGTGTGCCCACCCCGCCATCCAATCTCACTTTCAAGCCATTTTTCAGAATCAGAAATCCTCAAATGATACTAAATGCAAAGTCAAATAAAAGTAAAAGGCACTCCCCACACACACACATACACACACACACCCAGGACCCTGTGGCAGAGATTCCTCTGGGATAACGGTTCTGGACAGTGAAATACTTATTCCCAGCATTCAGTGACGTTTAAGGCTCCTCTGTGGAAAGCCTTGTAGGCTGAATTTTCACAAATCCTGGCTTAAGAATAGTACATCAGGCAGTTCGAACACACATCGGTGACAATCTATAGTTTCCTGGAAGTTACCTCATAATCCGGAGATGAATATTCGTCCAGGTGGAATCTTATTTTTAGACCAGAAGCAATAGGTTAACATGACATTCACAAGGAAAGAAAAGACTGCTGGGGCTCTCGGGGTCTGGGGTAGACACTCAGGGCTGACCCTGGTCTGACCAGACAGCCAGGACAGACCTCTCCAGGGCAGAAGGCTGCACCCCTCCCACGCAAAGCCGACTGCAATCCGAGCAAAAAGGCCACTTCCCAGGCCCTGCTGCGGGGATTTGCCAAGCCTCTGTCTTCCCGAAGCCTTCCCCAACAGCTGCCCACCACACACCCCTTAGAGACGTCGGGGTCCCCCTCACCTCATGGTCAGGGGACGATTCTGGGGGAAGGGCTCCATCTCCCCTCGAAACTGCTGCCCGCAGGCTCCCGGACGCTCTCCCACAAGCGCCCTGGGAGGCAGAGGTTGGCAAAGAGCCCTGCAGCTCACTTGCTCATCCAGTCTCTCGGTTCCCTGAAAAGCCCTCCAGCCCGGCGGCGCAGCACTGCAATTGTCAAGAAGCTCCTGTCTGCCTTTGGGGGCTGAAGCCCGTGATTATCTGTAAACATCTTTAAATATAGACAACGCAGGAGCGGGAGGGGGCTGGGGTCAGGAGGGCAGCCCAGGGCAGGCAGCACCAGCTCGGGTACCCTGTGCTCACCCCACGCCGGCCTCTGCTCTGCTCAGACCCAGGGCTTCTGTGCCCTCGATTCTGTCACCCACACCATGGGGACACTGTCCAGGCTGGCAGTCAGCTGGAGTCTGGCAGAAATCTCCAGAACCCAAGCTCTGCACCCCATGCACAGAGCCCACAACTCCAGCAACTTCTCCTGGCCTTCAGGAGTTTTCTCAAAGCAGAGTCCAGACACTTCTGTAACCCCTGCCTCACCGGCTGCCCTCAGGGGGAGGAGACCTTGGCATCAGAGTCCTGAGGCAGCTGAGCTGCTGCCTGAAGGTAGGGGGCTACCCAGAGAGCAGCCCGATGTCCCCACGGAGAGGGACACTGCAACCCGGACCCAAGGACAAAGATGCTGAAGGTCAGGCCCAAGCAATCGCAGGTCGCTCAGCACGTCCATCACTGCCCTGCTCGGTGCTCACCCATGCTCTGTGCTGTGTACCCCAGGGTGTGCACACTGGACGGCAGCACCCCCACCTCATCGTGAGAGGCAGAGTGCTCCGCGTCTGCCCAGCTCCGCTGCGGGCAGAAGAGCCGGGGGATGGCTGAGCAGCTGTCCTGGGGTGAAGGGCCAATGGGGGACTGATCTGCTTCACAGTCACGGCCCAGCCTCAGTGGGAGCATCACCTGGGGCCAGGGGGACAGTGTGCCTCCACACTGAGCCGGAAGTCCTGTCAGCGCCCAGGAAACCAGGTCCTTCTCTGAGGGAAATGAGCTCAGGGGGTGGCAGGGCCACCTTCTGCTCCTGCCCACTGCAGGGACAGCACCCTCTCTGTAGGGCCGTGGGCCACCAGCCCCCAGCCCCCAGCCCTGGCCACACCCTGCAACAGGGACCCCTCCCAGGGCTAGTTCGGACAAGGGAAGAGGATGCGTGTGAAGTGCTTATCCCAAGGCAAAGGCCCAATAATCAAGAGCTGGGGTGGGGCTGGGGGGAGACAGACATGGGGGGTCCAAGAGCAGGGCTCAGCACATCAATTCGGATCATTTCCTCGAAATTATCCACATTTAGGGTCATTCTGGAAACCTCTAATTCCAGCAGCTGCTGACTGCCCTGACAGGTCGCTCTTGTTAGAGGAGAGGCTTTGCCTGGGCTAATGACACCTTTGAGCCTCCCTCGGAGAAGGGAGGGCTGAGATCGCTCCGAATCTCTGGCAGCGCCTCTGCCCTGGCCAGGGAAGTGCTGGGTCCTGGGAGCACCCTGGGTGCCCTGAGTTGCAGGCGCTCTGCTGGGCCCGTGCTGAGGCCTGTTGGTGCCCTTGCTGGGCATCTCAGACATCACACCAAGGTCAAGGAATACCCTGAAAGGTAACCGGGGGGAAGGCTGCTGGGGTTCTGTGTGCTAACAGTCACGGGTTTAAAATACAGGGCGGAGGATCAGAAACCCTCTTGGACTGGTTCAGGTGGGAAGGTGGGCCTCCAGCCAGGGGCCCAGAGGCCCAGCCTCCACAGCCAGTCCTCTGCACCGCCCCGGCGGCTCCTCCCCCTGCGTCTGACACCTGTGAGTCAGGCGTCTCTCCCCTTTCCATCTCTGTGTGTGTCTCTTTCTCTACTTTTCTCTCTGTCTTTGTCTGTGTCTCTCTCTCTGTCTTGGTCTCTCTCCTCCTTTATCTTTCTTGCTGTCTCTAGGTGTCTCTGTCTCTCTTTCTCCAACTCTGTTCTCCTGCCACTCTCTCTCTGCAATCCAGCCCAACATAGCTGTCACAGACCACTGGGCCTGGACCCTGAGCCCATCTGCCAGCCCGGCTCTGGGTCCCTCCACTAAGCCCATGGAAGCTATGTCTACCTCCACGCTCCTGCAGAGACCACGGGCGCAGTTATTTAGCAGTAGGAGGAGATGTGGGACCTCACCCAGGCCCCTGCTCCCGATCTGCAAGGGGCTCACCCTGTGGGGGCACCTTCACACTGCACACCTGCCCCCACCTGTGGGTATTTCCACAGGTTCAGGGGAACCATGAGAAGCTTCCCCACGCGCCTCAACTGGAGAGAGCCAAAGTGAGAGCTGCCAGCTCAGACTGCCAGGCAGCGGGCACTGGAAGCTGAACAGACCCTCAGGGTCCTTCGGGCCCTGGGTCCAAGCCTTGAACCCGGATGCCCTCTGGACTCCTCATCCCCCTCAGATCACCCCTGCCAGAACTCCACACTGCTCGTGGGGTTCTGGTCCCCAAGAACCTCCAAGCTCCTGTTGACACACACCCTGTGTCCAGGTCCTCTGGACCCACACGGCCACTTGACCTGTGACCCGATTTCCCCTTCATGCTCCAGGGTCCCTGGGGTCCAGCAGATGCCTTCAGTCTCCTCCCAGCCATCTCCGCGAAGCCCAATGCCAGCGTGGAACCAACCCAGCCCTCTGACGTAAGCAAGTCCTCAGCCTGCACACCAAGCGCACTTCAATGGCCAGGGCACGGACAGACTTAGTTTGCTTCCCCTCAGCTCCCTCTCCACTGTGAGAACATGAAGCCTCCATGCCTCGCTCTGCACCTAGCTCCCATCCGTCCATCTACGGAGATCTCTGGCCCACTGTGGCTCTCCCTCCCTCTCTCGGCACCTCTGTCTGCTCCTCCCGGTGTTATTCCCAGCCAGCTCACCCAGGGCAGCACTTCCAGCTAGCACCAGAGATTCACTCACTCCCTTGACCTTCACCAAACCTCGAGTCCCACCATATGCCTTTTCTCATTTCTGCTTTCAAGCAGATAGCTTAAAATCTGCTGGAGAAAAATCACAACACTGTGCTCCATCACAAATTTAGCAAGGCATCTTGAGGTTTTATGACGCATCCCCAGGTAATTTCTCTGTAACATTTCCCCATCCTCAGGGGGTACGGTGAAATCCAGCAGCTTTGTGTGTGGCTATTAGCACCATAAGTCAGCACAAACACTTAGGGGGACAATTCTGCATTATTTTTAAGAAGCATAGAACATCTAACTTCTTGAATTCATGTCTCAGACTCTATCTTGAAGAAAGACAAATATTCTAAACATAAAGAACACCACATACCAGAGGGATTTACAGCAATATTAGCAGTCACACCAAACATTTAAAAGCACTGAAAATGTCCAGCTAATGGCAGAACAGATAAGCAAATTTTACTGAAGTGGGTTTTCTATTGAAAACTGCTTATGCCTTGCCTGCAATTTTGGAAATGAGACTTCAGCTCAGACTACTTGAAATAAATTCCTTAACTTGATTACAAAATAAAATTACACCAAGCAAGCCAGAGGCAGCATCCTGTTCTAGCAGAGCAGGAGGCCAGGGCAAGGCCTCATTCCTGTGAAAGAGCTGAGACTGCAGAGGTGGCCAGGAGAGAACTCCTTCCGGGCTGCGAAGGCTACAGAAGGACATTCATCCTCCTCTGGAGAACTAGGCAGAAGGCTTCACAGGAGCTCATCTGTGAAGGGGGCATCTGCTAGGTCAGCAGGAGTTCTATGAGGCTTCTGGGGGCGATGGAGGTGAGGCTTCAACCAAAATCTTAACACCTTTGACATCCAGAGCCTCAAATGGATTGGCAGCAGACTTCCGGTCTTCACTGAGATGGCGGAAAAGTACTGGAGTGTGGCTGTGTAATGTCTGCCAGCCGGGAGGGGCCAGCTGCTTGGGATCAGGGGAAGAATAATGGGAGTTAGGAAGGATGGGAATTGGGAACATAGTTACTTTTCTCTCATTGCTAAGACAAAATACCTGATGCTCAAATTTAAAGGAGGGAAGGTTTATTTGGCTCACAGTCGTAGAGGTTTCGGTCCATACTCGGCTGGCTCCAAGGCAGGGTGGCAGAGGGGAACAGTTCATGGTGGCAGAAGACAGCAAAACAAGAGAACTAAACAGCTTCTTTCTGTCCCTTTCATGGTCTATCCAGGCTACTTAGGGCGGACAGCACTTGCACCCTTAATCCTAGTGCCCTTGAGCCTAGGATTGCACTGTGAATCAATTCCAGTGTCACTCACTAGACCCAGCCACCTCTGAGAAGGCATGCGGCTTTAGGGGGACAGCTAGACACAGCAATAACAGGGGCACAGCAGAAGGTCAAGGCTGAGACTCAGGGTGAGGAAGACAAGCATGGTCCTGGGGATCCAGGCCGGGTGGACAAGTGGTGGGAACGACTCCAAGAGAGGAAAGGAGCCCTGGAGGAACCTGTAAGGAGTGCTGAGAACAAGATCACCAGGCAGGCGAACAGCAGACACCGCTAAAACCAGAGAACAGACTGCCACTCAAGCTGATTTTGGGGGGAAAACATTCTGCTTGATGCAAGGATCGAGGGTCTGGCTGCAGACGTGGGCTGCTGGGGGAACTGAAACAGGAAGATCACAACTGACGCCTCCCCAGTGAAAAGTTCTGCTTTGCCGTTGCTCATTAAGATGGGGAAGCTTGTTTTCTATTATTCACTTGCTAATTAATTACCCATCTACCACCATTTCCCAGTCTACTACTAAAAATACATTTCCATAATCAATAAGAACTACAATTAAGGGAGAGTTTTTTTCTCTCCTTGACTATTCAGAAAAGAACAAGAATCACAAGACAATATACATTTGTCAACTTATGCTAAAGACGGACATGGAAGTGTGGTAACGTCGAAGCCACTACCATGTAATCTTGGGTGCCCTGCTGTTGATTCGATCCTTATATATGATGCCTTTGTGAAAAGTAAAAACACAAACAAACATTGGCTCCTCTTTGCCAAACACATTCAAGCTCTATGATTCTTTCCACAGTCTTCTTTCCATGTTTTTATTTCCATTGCACAAAGAAAGAAATTGGAGCTCAGAAAAGCCCAGAGCCCTCCCCAAGGCTCCACAGATAGGAGGTGGCAGAGCTGGGGTGAGAGCCCAGATCAGCCAGGTGTCAGGGCCAGGCACTGCTACACACAACACTGTCAATGACCCTGGTTGTGTAGGTCGTCACACTATGAAAAGCACATGACACTTACTGAGCTGAGTCCAGTGGCCAGGCTGCTGCTTTATGGAGGAGCTTTCACCACATTGGGGTACACAGAAAGGTTTCCATTCTCACTTGTGAAAAACAGAAAGTTAAACCCCATGCCCAATAGGTGCAGTCACATCACACACTCACACATTAATGATTCTGGCCCAGGGACCAGACATCCTTACACGGGGCTCATTCTGTCCTCCAAATCCACTGTCAGCTCAAGCTAGAAGTCCAGAGCCATCCCCAGAGGTCTACACAGAACCGCAGAGTGGGACCTTCCTTAGCAACAGTCTTTGCCATTCTCATTCACTGAGTTAAAATGAGGTCATCCTGGATGTTGGTGGGCCTGAATCCAATGACTGTGTCCTCAAAGGAGGGAGAGGGGACACACAAGACACGTGGGGAAAGCCGTGTGAAGATGGAGCAAAGACTGGCGTACACAGCCACAAGCCACAAGCAGAGACAGCGAGGTCCCTCCTGAGAAACTCTGGAGGGAGGGTGACCCTGCTAACACCTTGATTTCAGAATTGTGACATTCAGAACTGGAGGAAAATGAATGTGCTAAACCACTCCGCTTGCAATTATTGGTTATAGCAGCCCAGGAAATAAACGTCTTCTCCTTCACCCCCCACTCCAGTTCTCTCTCCAAGTCACTGGAACGGTAGCTCCTGCAGGACTGTGGTTCCCTCCACTTGCTCCCCCTCCCCTCCTCCCTCACCCTCCTGCACTGACCCAGAGGGATGCTCAAGAACCTAATCCTGTCACTTCCCTACTTAGCATGCTTTCACTTCTTCCCTAAATCTCTCCACATCTGCCTGCTCCGAGCCTTGGTCACTAGGGGCAACTCTGTGTGAAGCTTTCCTGTTCCTTCTTCCACTGCCCCCTTCTCTGCCCTCACCTTGACCTTGAAGGTCTCAGAGTAAAGGCTGCTTCCTCCAGAAACCACCTCCTTACCCATACCTGGAGCTGGGTCAAGCCTCTCCACTAAGTGTCCCACAGTTTCTACAGGATCTTGCTCAGGGTCGGTCCCTCCCTCTGGACAATCTCTGTTCACCACCACAACCTCTGGGCTTTGCATGGTGCCTGGTAAACAAAGTGAATGAATGAATGATCAGTCCCACATAGGGCCTGCCAAGCACAAGGACCATACCTCTAATTGGCTCCTCTGCAGCACTGAGTACAGTAGACCCCCCATGAGTCCTGTTTGTGAGAGTCATGAGAAACAGCACCACCACCAGTGGTCAGTCACCTGGTGGAAGAGAGAAGCCAGGGAAAAATTTTCTTTTTCACACCATCTCCCTCCAGAGTCAGTCGTGCATACAGATCAGATTAGACTTCCTGGAAACTCCCACTGAGAGGCACGTCTGTCACTCCCTGGCCAACCTGACGTCTGAGGCACCGAGACCACAGGCATGTAGGGGATAACATGCATTCACTTCTCAGGCAGCCTTATGCAAGCCCAAGCTGGTCAGTTTTCAAACATACTTCAGAGAACGTGTCCAAACACCTTTGCAGGTACACCGTGCAGCCATGCATGGTGCCAAAGAACCAAGTCCTAAAATTAGGTCGTGACAGTTGTCCAGGGAGATTTATGGCAGAAAGGGCCACTCGGCTTTGTCATTTAAATAGAAAATGACATTGAAATTGCACCCCTAACACCACAGCAATAGAAGAATAGTCAGTCCTGCTGGAGACAAGCACTTCCCCTGGCTCAGAGATCCTTAATTCAGAGCAGACTCCCAGCACCTGAGTGTTTCCTTCAGCTGGCTGTGCCGGCACCAAGCTTGCTTTCCCTTGACTCTAGAGTAACCGGAGGGTCTGAAGTCTTGAACCATTCATTCTCCACATTAAAATTTGGAAACTGACATTAGAAAAATGAGAATGTTATCATGAAGAGATTCTATCACAACCACACAACCCACCACATTTTCGTCCTGTCCATCAGATTTTGAAAACACACAGGACAGAAGTATGGGCAAACTAAGTGTTTTCCAGAGATAGAGCGATGATCTCCTCATTTCTCTGTTATAATTTTCCCAGGCAAAGGCAATGGTGATTATAGAGTTTCCCTATTTTAAAAAAGTGGGTGAAATTAGACGAGATCAGGTTCATTCAGGGTGGTATGGCCATAGACAAAAATGGATAAAATTAGGAATACTTCATAAAATCATTTTGCGTTCTCCAAAACGATGATGCCTTCATTGTGGACACTCAGTGTTTATATACAACTGACATTTGCACAAAACACACAGCATGGAGACGGAGTGATTGAGGATATTGTTAAGAGTTTGCCAGCTGACTGTCCTACCCACTCTCCACGGTGAGACAAGAGTACTTATCATGGACGGGAGAAAGGATAAACTTGCAGTATTGTAATGAAACTCCGATGGTCTGGGGTGGCTTAGAGTGTGAAGAGGTCCCAGCCACAGAGTAAATCCTACCACTGGCTACTCTTCATGGGCAGAGAGCAAGAAACCTGAAAGACCCTCCAGATATGCAGGGCCTCTGACAGCCCAACCAAAATCAAGAGAAATGCAGACCTTTCCTTTGGGACACATGAAGCTGGTAGTGAATTAAGTCAAATTAAAGCTGCAAAAAAAGTCCAGACCCAGTTCAAATTCTGACAAGGTTACCCAGCTCCAACTCTGATAACCAGAAAGAAGAGGAATAAACTGTTGTTTGATACAAAATGCCTGGTATGCAGTACAAAATAGGATGTCTGAAGAAGAAAAAAAATTTGTCTCATGGACAAAAGAAGAAACCCAACAATAGAAGAAAATCCAGAAACAGCCCAGCTACTGAAATTATCAGACAAGAAGTTAAAAATAGTTGGGCGTAGTGACATACACCTGTAATCCCAGCACTCAGGAGGCTGAGGCAGGAGTATGAACTATATAGCTAGATCTTGTCTCAAATAAGTAAGTAACTAAAGAAAGAAGAAAGAATTTTAAGATAACTATGATAATGATTTTAAAGAATAGTATATGAAGATAGACAATATATCTGAAGAGAAAGAAAAATGAAACACATAAACACTGTAAGAAATACCCAAATGGAAATGTTACAATAAAATATATAATATTATAAACAAAAACTTCATTAAATGGTCTCGATGACAGAGTAGACAGAGGAAAAGAAATGATCAGATTGAGAACACAGATATAGGAGGCTAATAGCTCCATGACTGTGGCAAGCTAAGCTGTGGGCCAGCTAGCTTATCAGAGAAGATCAAAGGATGAGGCAGTATGGAAAATCTCAAACTCAAAAATACTCTTGCAATAGGGTTCAAATTTAGTTGGGAGGTATGCGCCCTGAACATGTGAGACAGAGAGAGAGAGAGAGAGAGAGAGAGAGAGAGAGAAATATCACCTAGCAACTAGTGGAAGCTGACAGCTTGGTGTAATGCCAACTGAGACAGACAGCTTCCCAGAGGAGTCAGGGAAGGAGACGGAAGAGGGCAGTCACAGAAGGACCTGCAAAGCCACCGTCATCTCAGAGTGAACGTGCACATCCTCATGGTGGCACCATCTAAGAACCAACACAATACCTCCACACTGTGGGGAAAATGAACCCGGAAACAGCCTGTGCATGTCATGAGAAACAAACAAGCCAGGGCAAGGGCAACTGGTATCCAGAGTTTCTAAAATTTATTATCTAACAGGTCTAGTCTGGGAGAAAAAAAGTTACAAGGTATAAAAATACAGAAGCGAGTCACAAAGAAAAAACACCTGAAAGATGCAGACAATAGAAACTGCCTATGAAAGGTCCCAATTGTCAGACTTACCAAAGACTTCAAAGCAGCTTTTATAAACAACTTCAAAACATTTCAAAAATGTTCATACTTAATAAGGTTGTCAAAAGGGTGATGGCAATGTCTAATCAAATAGAGAATTTCAATAAAGAGAGATTATTTAAAAGAATCAAATGGAAATTCTGGAGTAGAAAAATTTAATTTAGTGAAAAAGTCACGAAAGGGATCAATTAGCAGCTTTGAACTGGCAGAAGAATCACTGATCTGAAAATCAGTTAGAAATTATTCAATCTGAGCCAGGCATAGAGGCACATACCTGTAATCTCAGCTTGGGAGGCTGAGGCAGGAAGACCATGAGTATGAGCCCAGCCCGACCTACATAGCAAGTTCAATACTGACCTGGATTACATAGCAAGATCTTGACTCCAAAAAAAGGGAGGAAAAGAAAAAAATATTCAATCTGAAGAATAGAGAGGAAATATGAAGAAAAACCATGGAGCGCCATTAAGTGGACTGACCCAACACATATACAGTATAATGGGAGTATCAGGAGGAGAGAAGAGTGAAAAGGAAGCAGGAAATATGTTCAAAAAAATAATGGCTGAAATGTCTCTTACAAGGTAATTTTTTTAAACTTCATACATCCAAGAAGGTCAGCAGACTCTAGGATAAATTCAGAGACATCCAGAACCAGACACATCCAGGTCAAGATGCTAAAAGACAACTATAAAAAAAAAATCCTGAAGGTAGTAAGAGAAGAATGACTGGTCACGTAAATAGAAAGCACAGTCAGATGAACAGCTGACTTTTGAACATGAGCAACAATAGTCAGGAGGTAGTGGGATGGCACATTCGAAGTCCTGAAAGGAAAAAAAGCTACCAGCTAAGAGTCTTATATTTTAATTTTTTTAATTTAAAACTTTCCCAGATAAATAAACTGAAGACATTACTGAAAGACTTCCCTTATTAGAAAAGCTTTTCAGGCTGAAAACTAGACAGTAGTTCAAATCTACCAACACACAAAACCAAGAAGCTCTTACCCATTTCATGGGAATTATGTAACTATGAACTGCAGCATGAATGCATATTTCTTCTGCTTCCTCAGTTAACTGATTTAAAATACACATACAGTTGTATACATATTATGTTTACAACATATAAAAATGTAAAAAGATCTACAATAATGGCACAAAGGAAGTGTGTGAGGAAAGCCATATTGGAGTAAGAAAGTGGCATCAGATGCCACAATCTATCTGAACAAAGAGAACCAGAAATGACAAATAAGAAGGTTAATGTAACAAATTCACAAATATGCACTTGTTTTCCTCTATTCTCTCAGGTGCCTTGAAAGATATCAATTCATGTAAAGTACTAAAGGTGACAATTTACTGTAACTGTAGAATATATATAGATACAATAGGTATAAAAATTATAGCATCAACAGGGAAAAGGCATAATGTCCTATGGGAGAAACGTTTCTGTGTCCGACTGGATTTAATATGATTGAAGTATTCTTATAAATTAAGATGTATATAATCACCCCCAGAGCTACCACTAGGAAAATAACAAAAACTTGTTTAGAAAAAAAAAAGTTCCACTGAAATAATGCAAATTCCACTTACTTAAGACAAAAGTAAACAGTAAAGGAAAAATAGAACAAACAAAAAAGACATGAGCTGTAAAAAACAAGTTAAAAAGCAAATGCAAATTCAGCTAGAACCATAATAACATTAAGTGTAAATGGATTAGACATTGTAACAAAGGGTAAAGATTGTCAGACTAAATGAAAGTTCAGTCCATGCTGTCTATGAGAAACACACTTTAGATTCAAGAATACAAACAAATTGAAAGTAAAAGGATGCAGAAAGGTAAATTATGCAAACAGCAACCATAAAAAGCTAGAGTGGTTATTTTAATACCACTTAAAATTACTTTAAAATATTGTTACTAGAGATCTAGAGAGGTATTTTATAATGATAAAAGTGTCAATCCATCAGCAAGGCATAACAATGATACATGCATATGTACCTATCAAGAGAGCCCCAAAAAACATTAAGGAAAATTGACAGAGTTAAAGGAGAAATAACCACAGTTGGAATCTTCAGTAGCCCACTTTCAGTCATGAATATAACAAGTAGGCAGAAGTTCAAGAGGAAATATAAGAACTGAATAACATTATAAGCAAACTTGTATATCATATATTATAGGGTAGATATCTATACAACACTTCACCCAGCAACCACAGACTATACATTCTTCTGAAATGTACATGGAACATTCTCCAGGACGGATCATAAGCTGAACCATAAATCAAGCCTCAATGAATTAAAAAGGACTGAAATGATTTTTAAAATATGATTTCTGACAAAAATGGAATGAAATCAAAATTCAATAACAGAAAGAAATTTGGAGAATTCACCAATATACAAAAATTAAACAACAGGCTATTAAATTACCAATGAGTCAAAGAGTAAATCAAAAGGGAAATTAAAAATAATATAAGATGAAGAGTAAACCAAAACTTAGAAGATACAGCTAAAGAAATGCTTAAGGAAAATTCACAACTGTAGATGAAGTAAAACAGAAGAAAACTATCAAAACAATAACCTAGTGTTCTCTCTGAAGACAGAGAGAGATTAAAGTAAATGTAATGCAATTTGCAGAAAGGAATTAATGAAAATTAAAGAAAAAGGGAGCAGAAAAACTACAGAGAAAAACAACAAAGGACTTCATTCTTTTAAGGATAAACAAAATTTACAAACCAAAACGGAGAAGACTTAAATTACTACAGCCGAGAATGTAAGAGAGGCCAACACCAACAAACTTGAAGAAGTTGAAAGAATTAGAAGACTGTACTATGAACATTACATGCCAATAGATTAGTGACTCAGAAATGGCCAACCCTGCCAAACCTTGTTTGAGAAAGTATTTAAATCGTTGACCCATTCTTCTAGCCCCCATATTTTCTGCATAGCGGTACTGAAATTTAAAAGCTTGATCACTGTCAAATTTAATTTTTTTAAGGCAAGAATTCTTTACAGGGGGTGGTATATATTTCCAGTTGCATTTTAGAAACTGCCTAATTGCCCTGCTTTTAAAAAGAGGAAGTGAAATCAGTGGATTCGGGTTAAACCTGCCTGATCCATCCATTATGAAATTCGCCATCAATATTTACCTAATGATCTTTGGCACTCTTTGAGAATGATGTGTCTGGTCATCATTTCATTCAGGTTGTCAAAAGATTTTGTAATTCTCTCCTTCTGCCTTATTAAATAAATGTTATTTTTAATATAAAGAAAACTTTTAATAATCAACTAACTATATATAGAGAGATCCAAAAGATAGATAGATAGATAGATAGATAGATAGATAGATAGATAGATAGATATTGTTTGTCTGGAAAACTCCAATTGACACAATGACATACCCAGAGATCACACCACAGTATAGAACAACCTCATCTCCTTTGTAGTTATCTAATACCCCATTGTTTGGATGTACCACAATTTAACCTAATCTACTATTCATGAACATGCAGGTTATTTCCAACATTTTGCTCTAATGAATAATGGCAAAATGAATAGCCTTGCATGTATACTATTTTACATTTCATCAAGATAATTTGAGACAGATTTCTAAGTAGGATAGCTGCATATGAAATTATGCTAAATGGAGCCAACTTTCCTTCCATAAAGTTTATGTGGTTACACTGAGTGACAGTATGACACAATCTTTTAACTTAAAAATTCCTATTTTTATATTAACTGACACTGATAGTACACATTGGCAAACAATTACACAATAATTCATAATTCATTATATACTTCAGTGGCATGATTTAGCCTAGTTTCTGATATGAGAATCTACAGCACTTCAGGGAATGCAGTTTAAATGGGTTGACTTCTTCTTTTTTTTTTGTACTGGGGATTGAGCTTGGGTCCTTGTACTTCCGAGGCCAGCAGCGGAACCACTGAGCTAAATCCCCGACCTGGGTTGATTTCTTTTGAACAATTTCAATATACACACACAGACACACAAAGAAAACAAACACTCATGTATCCAACAGCCAGAATTACCAAAGTTTATTATCTCCATGTGGTTGCTGAAGATGAGTTTTCTTTCTAGTAGAAGAAACAAAACAATAAATAAGCTCCTGGTCATTGAAACCCTAAGAAACAAAGCACTGTAGGTAGGTAGAGCCCCTGCAGCGTGCAGGCATCTCATCACTTCCCACCCCGCCACTGCTGCGGTAGTAACAAGGACACTGACTCGGGATGGATCCTTCCTTCGTGGTCAGGATCGCCAGTTCCTCCACTGCTACGCTGTCCCTTTTGATTTTTTTTACTTATTCGTTTTATTTATTAATTTTCAAATAGGGTGGTGGTAAACATCCCTGGATAACTTCCTGCTACTTTGGGATGTGGTCTTTCTCCATGGCAAAGGACTGAGGGCTGCTGCTGGGTAGCTGCCACCTCCCCTCCCGCCCCAGAGGGACCATGCTCACCTCTACCAATGCTCGGCACATGCAGTTTCTCATACTGCCAGCACCTGCCACTGCTATGTTTTCATTCTCACCAGTCTGATAGGCAGACGTAGCATCTCAGTGTTTTAATGTGTATTGCATGGAACCATATTTTAAAACCAGTTTTTGGAATGGTAAAGTCTACTTTCAGATGGCTTTTAAAAATTCATTTCCTCCCCACAAAGGAACAAGGAATATAACACAAAAGACAAGAGTTCAGGTTTTTCCATTTCTTCTCATATCTGAAAACCTAGAATTTAGTATCTGCAGCCCTTTCTCTAAGTATGAAGTATAGGCAGATATATAAGGCATATACTTTACTAATTTTAGAGGAGAATGGAAGCCTAATCACAAAGTCCTGTTTGCAATTTTCCTAATTTTTTAAAGTTTATAATTCCGCTGGTGTATAAATGTTTTGTGTTTCACAGCAGAATCACAGATTTCTAAGAACCTCGTCTTAGAAAATATGACTAAAAAACTATGTACATTTTATATTTATCATGAATATTATTGTGTACACAGAGCCTAGTATTTTATTCTTTATAGCTTGATGTTTTGCTCATTTGCCAAAAGGAAATCATTCCCAGGATTCTTTAGTCTATTTCTATACCCATAAAAATAAAATATATGCACATCTATAAATTATTCATCTATATTTTGACAAATGTGCCAAAGTGACCTTTTGACCTTCAAGGAAAAAAATAGGAAAGGATATGAGCTCTTTATGAGATTTATATTTCTTATTTTCAACATGTGAAGGTAAACATCAAGTACGTGTTGGGGCATCATTTCTATATTGTCGGAAGGCACACTCCCAACTTATCAGTCACACTTTTAGGCTATAGAAAAGGCATCACTGAATATTACTAGGTAGGAAACTGGAAAAATCCTCCCAAATAATCCATTTGCCCTGGCATCTGCATTCTGAGTTGGAATCAGAATTTCTAACTGTGACCATAACAGGATGATGCTGTAATAGGCTGAGAGAAGTTCTTTATGGACAAGTAAAAACAAGCAGAAACTCTGTAAGACCCCATTTTATTACCACAATATCCACAGTGGATAAGCTAGCCCCAAATTTACAACCTGAAATATATGCAGCATTTGAAGAAGGAAAATACAGGGCTGCCCTATGTCAACTCTTCAAATACATTTCATTAGGAAGTGGAACCACATCAGATAAAGAGCCTCTTAATGCCTGCTTCAAAAAGCTTTGCAAGAAAAGCACATTTCTACATCTTGGCTGGACTCTCCATAACCATCGTGCATTAAATAGATTTGTTTTACCCTAGCCATTAGCATAATAACCTCTCGTAACAATTTCATACATGGGTTATTTGCTATTTGCTTTTCAATATGCTTACCATAAAATCTCACTCCCATTAGCTTTTTAAAAATATACGTATATGATGTGAAGTCATAGCAAGAAAATTCAGATATTAACTCAAGTAAATAAACAATTACGCAGCACAAAAACCCTGGGAGAAAATCATCTTTTACTACACTCAAGCCAAGAATGCTGAGTGGAAGGGAGCAAAGGAAGCCAGACGCACTGTCCACACCTGGCCTCATCACTCACACACAGCTACTTCCTGGCCCAGCAATCTGAGGTCCTAGCAAGGGTTCTGGAGAGGTTGGTCCACAGCTCCCGAGTCTTTCCAGGGTGGGGCAGGCATGGCTGCTGGGAAGAGGTGGCTCCCCTCTGGGCGAGCATGTCTCTCACTTGCTCACCCTCACAGTGAGTCACATACACCCAATCCATCATTCCCTAATCCAAGTGTGTCCTTTTGAATTACTGCCCAGGGATGTGACAGTGATGGACAGGTCCCACAGGAAGCCAAGGTCACGCAAGCCTGACCTAGGAAGTGAAACAAATAGTTCTCAGCTCCAGAAGGTCAGGTCTTCCTTCCAAGACCTCTCCCAGTGCCTCCACCTGGTCTCTGGGAAAAGGATAAATGGGTAGAGCCAGCCTCTTGCTGGCCAAAGAATCACTGGGAGATGCCAAGAACCTCTCTGAAGACTGTGACATGGAGTCTTAGAGGCTGCCCAATAGCTGCCAAGCCCTTCTGAGGTCACGGCACCTGGGCTGCCCTTGGAGACCCAGTCCTTGTCCACTCAGGACATGTGATTGGGAAGGAGCTGACCACCTTTGGGTCCGTTAGGTATTTTTCCCGAGTTGCATATTTGTTTTCCTTAACTAGCAAGAAGGAGAAAACCCCTTCCTGTGGCAGTGCTGAGAGGGGCAGTGCTCAGGACACTGCAGCACAGGGCAGCCAGCCTCAGCCTTCCCCAGCCAGATGTGGACACGCAGGACTTGGTTTGTATTTGCTACTCACAGCGAAGTGTCAGGCCTTGGGCTTGGCCATGGAGGCCCAGCTGGAAGTGGAAAACAGACTCGGTCCTTTTCCCCCCAGAGAGCAGGAGTCAGTGTGGCGGGGAAGGGGAAGAGTAGGGCCAGGATAAGGAGAGAGAGGGTTGAAACTAAACAACTGATGTCATGGCTACTGTTCATTTCCTTTTTATCACAACAGACAGAGTTAGTTCAAAACAGCTTTCCACCTCAAAAGGTGGACCCACATGGAGAGAGACATCCACACGTTTCTCCAGGTACTCAGTGCCAGCTTTCAATTTGACCGTGGCACAGGCCTTCCATGGTAGCTCCCCCAAGGAGTTACATTTGCTACTCAGGGCTCTGTGGTCCCCAGCTCTGTGCAGGGAGCCAGCACCCATGAACCCTGACTTCGCAAGGAGCCTTTTCCACTCCACCAGACTCTACATATCCCACTGCTTTCACAGCCCTTAGCAGATGCTTAATAAATGTCTGCAGGCTGGGGCTCAGCTCAGTGGTAGAGTGCTTATCCAGCATGTGAGAGGTCTTGGATTCCATCTCTGCAAGAAAAAAAATTGCAAGATGGACAGGAGGGTGAAGGGACTGTCTGGGACCTTCCAGATCTGCTGCTGCCAGAGGAGACACTGCTTGAGCCCTAAGCCGCCAGACCCCCTTGGGTTCTCCTCGAGTACAGCCAGGAATGGCCTCAAAAGTTGGCAAAACAACTCTCAGTGGGACTCGATACCTGCCTGGGTGCTACCTTCACAGATAGCCAAACTGTGACTACGGAAGATGTAAGCAGAAGGCCTGCGGCACCCCTCCCCCCTCCCACGCCCTTTTTCATTTGGAATCGAGTATTTTTAGATGAAATCGGTGGATTGCATCAGCCACATCTCTGCGCCTGCCCTGAGCCCTCCCCTGGCTGAGCCCTCCTCGCTCCGTTGGCTCCTGGCTGCTCCACCGGGCCTGCACCAGAGTCTTCTGCAGTCAGGAAGCATTAACTCTCTCACTGGGGTTTTATTTGGATGCATTTTAGCATGCAGTGTTTGCTTTCTAATTTTGGAGTCTAATCATCCTGTGAAGACCGAGGCAAATGTCTGTTCTGCTTGAAGCAAGGGCATAGTTCCGTGTAGGATTACTCACAAAATGGTCAAAACTAGGAAAAGACAAAATTGGGGTAATCACATTAAGTCCAGATGTGAAAATAATAAAAGCAGGATGCACCGAATTCCTCCAGTGCTACAGAGTGAAGCAAATCAAAAGCTATGAGGAAATCAGTTATAAACTTAGTTCCCACTAATAGGGAAAACACTACAAGTGAGAGAGAGAGAGAAACATCCAAGTAATGCCCACACTGATGCTTGGGTGTGAGCGACGTACATTCTCATCCAACTCTGATCCGGACTCTCAAGAGAAGGCTAAAGACCTCAGTGTCAGCAGAAGAGCGTGCTGCCACCTGTAGACACACAAGGCCCTGATGGGGCACCGAGGTGCCGCATGCTTCCAACCTTCATTCCTTGGGACCTGGGGATCCTGCTTGTAAGAATGTAGCCCCAAGAAATACTCAGAGAGATACACAAAATGGTACAGAGCATGAGGTCACCACCAACAAAAGCCTCCAGCCAGACTAAGTTTCCGTGAAGGAGATATGGTTAAATAAGTTTTGCAATTTCATTTTCTAGCACATTTGGTTTTAAGTATTCTGAACAGTGTGGAGAAATGCTTACAATATATTATTTTGATAAAAGACATTTACTGAATGATTCCAGTGCAGTAAAAAACATCTTACATAGAAAATAGGCTCTCAGGAAACATAAAAACGTGACCAAAGAGTTATCCATGGTGGGAGTGGGGAATTTGTAAACGGTTTTTATTTCCAGTGTTTTCTGAGTCTTCAATAATGAATATAATTTTCTTCCTAATTGGAATAAAAATAATGCAGCCATTAGACAAACAAGCAAATAACTATCCAAGAAGCTCCAATGCCCCTAAGAGGCCAGGAAGCCAAAGGACGAAGCCTGGGCGGCCTGCTTGCCCTTACCCAAGTCCCTCTCTCGTTAACCCTAGCCACTTCTTTCCAGACCCAATACCAGCGGCCAGCCGTACCCCTGCCAGTCAGAGCTCACCAAAGCCTCCCAGGGCCCAGGTGTTTGTGACAGCGAAGCTGGGAGCCAGGACAGCCACGGGTCACGTGCTCAGGATCCCTACAGGACAAGGCAAGGGTCTCTGAAAGGAACTGGGGCTCGTGAGATTCGACTGAGTCTAGAGGGAATACCAGAAGAGCAATCAATAAGAGGGGACGGGCCATTGCTCGCTGTTGCATAACTTATTGGTACATAAAGAAGCAGTAGAAACAACCAGGTCCCCATTAGTCTCTGCCTTGAGGCTGGGAGACTGGGAGACGGCTTCTGTGAGGGCGTACATGCAGATGTCTGCACATGCGCCTGATGGCTAAGGAAGTGTCCACCTGACTGGGCTTCAGGGTGCCAGGGTGTTCTGGGGTCTGTAAGGCCATTTCTGGATGGTGTGGGCACTGCGAGGAGAGACAGAGCAGAGCAGATGGCCCCCCGCCAGTGTGGGCGGGCCCTGTCCAACCCACTGAAGGATTGAAGAGAACAACAAGCAGAGAATGCCGAGAATGCTCTCTGCCTCACAGTCCTCCAGCTGGCACAAGTCTTCTTCAGAATCAGACTGAATTTTACACCTGTACTGATTTTTACACCTGAACTGAATTTTACACCTGTACTGATCTTCAGACTCAAACTAGAACTCCACCATCAGAAACCTCAGGTCTTTGCTGAGTGCTGGGACTTCTAAACTTCCAAACTCTCATGAGTTAGTTCCTCCTAATAAACCAGATAGAGAGACAGATAGACAGATAGATATAGATACATACATACATAGATCCACATTGCTGTGGTTTTCTGGAGAATATACATATATAAATATCTTTTTCTATCTCTATATAAATATTTATATTTGCATATCAAAATAGATCTATAAGTATGTACCTACATATTTGTGTATATATGTAGAGAGAGAGAAAAAGCTAGAACAATAATATCATAAACTTGGCTATTAGTCCTTGCCCTGCTGGTTCGTTATGGTCCATTTTTATAATTTGGAAGCTAAGCGGTTGATTTTTCAAAGGAACATTTAAGGTCCTTTTGCAACGACAAGTACATTTGTCTGCATTCTCCTCACAGTTCATTGCATCTGCAAGCTCCCTAACCTTTCAAAGCCATGCTGCCTTCCTTTGAGATGCTGGGCAGAAGTCCACATGGTGTGATCTCTCTACAGGCGAGATGTCCATTTTCACCGTGGTGCCTGCTCTCCTCTTGCTCTGATGCACATGTCACCCCGCCCATCCACATCTGTTGTTTCCTTCTGTCATTTCACTTGTCATTTCTGCTCTTGTCTCTGCCTTCTACAATGCTGAGTCAAGAAATACACTGGCACACTTCAGATTTTTGAGATATGAGAATTGAAAGCAGACATTTTTACAGAGTAAAGGAGTTTCTGGTGAAAATCTAGGCTTTCAAATTGTCCTAAAAATCAAAGAGCTGGCAGCCTTGAGCTTATCTTCCCACTGACACCTAGCGAGGCTCACAGCATCAGTCTTGGGTTCCCACCCCTCCCCAGCGCTCCCTGCCCCAAGGCTGGGAAGGGAACTGTGTCTCACCAGGACTGGTTGATCCTGCCTGGCCCCTGGGCACATTCGTTCTCCACCCTGGCTCTCTAGCATCTCACCTATGGCCCTCCTGTGCACGTGCCCTGGCCCCAAACCAGGCAGCAGATTCCTTGGCAGCATGGTAGCAGCAACAGTCACAGCATCCACAGCTGGCATGCACTGCGTCCACAGGACAGGCCACGCATCTCCCACACTTCCCGCACTTGATCCTACTGACCCGAAAGGCTAAGAATCTTTCCAAGAGTGCTTCGCTGGGGAGGGGCTGACCCAGGGTTTGAGTCAAGTAGGAGGAAACCCAGACCTCACCATCCACCAGTCTGCCTCACTCTGCACCCCACAGGCTCAGTCCCAGGGTATACAGGGCGGAAAACATGTGCTCTCCACTGTCCGCTGAGATGCCTCTCACAAAGCACAATTGAACAGGAGAGAAGCGTCATGGCTGGGTTTACGAGTCTTTCTGCATTCTCATAGGAGGGGGAAAGAAAATAGATTTCTAGGCACTGAATTCCAGCCCAGTACATCTTTTCCAAGATTCTAAGAAAAAGGAAACAAAGAGAGTGAAATGGAAACTGAGATAAGGGAAATTAACAGCTGCTAGACACCAGCTGAATGCTGACTACTCTCCATACAAACGCATCCCTTCTCCTCCTCTACCTTATCACAGGATTGGCATTACGATGGGGAACTGAGGCAGAAAGAGGGGCAATGACTTGCCCAAAGCTATACAGCCAGAAAGTGGTGGAGCTGAGATGCAAACCTAAGTTTTTCTAATGCCCATACTCTTTATGGCTGCCTCCCATGATCCTCAAAGTCAGCCTTGCAAATATTTTTTCAATCAGCCAGCCCAGGAGACATGCAGTGCAAGATAAGACTCAAGGTGAGAGATGCAAGAGGAGAGTGTGTGGCCTGTAGAGCCTTCTCCCGACTATAACCAGAGCACCTGATGACAGCTTGGACAAAGCCAAAGGGCAGACAGACATGCAAGGCTATTTCCTTCCTCCAGGAGCTGATACCAACAGAACTCGGGGACACTGTGGGCAATATCTCCACTCTAGACTATGTCTCTGTTGCCTCTATAAACATCTGTCCTTCAGCCACTTAATCTTCTACCACTGTCCTCCAGCTGCCTGTCCATCCACACCCCAACCTTCCAGTTCTATTCACACACCTATCTATCCATCAGCTATGCATCCACCTATCCATACATCATCCATCCATCTCATCATCTATCCATCCATATATCTTCATGTCCATTTTCCATCCATCTATCTGCCCATGTATGTAACCCTTACTAAGACCACACTGTGTATGAGGCACTGGGACAGAGAGCAAGCTGGAGACTGTTCCTATCCTCACAGGGCTGGCTATGGCTTGGCCCATATAACCGATCTTCAACTACTAAGTACCAAGATAACAATTAAATGACAGTTTTGGTGAGTACCACAAAAGTACTTTCAGCCTGCTAGAGTGCATACCAGAGAAGCACACATGGATGTTGGGGGTGAGGGGAGCAGGTGTCAAGGAGGCCAGGCAGCATTTAACACAGAACTGAGACTAAGACCATGGGCCCTGCACCAGGCAGCCAGATTCACACCCCTACTCTGCAGTTTTCCTGCTTGATGACTATGAGTTCACAGCCCCACTTCTAAGGGCTTCGCTTTCCTCCTGTTCAAAATGGGGGTGATAACAATAGGAATCTCCTAGAGCTACCAAGAGATTTCAGAAGGAAGAGCTACAAGCCTGACAGATTCGAGCAGACCACCAAGCAAGACATTAAATGTCTTCCTAGATCCATCACTGATTCAGCCTCTCAGCAACTTCTCCACGGGGAAAGAAAATGCACCCAAAGCAACCACTGTAACAACCACAGGGGAGGTGGTTGGCAGAAAGGATGGCTTCCCCTCCCCTGTGTTTTTGATGCCCCCTTCCATGTTTCGTGTTTTGACTGTGGCATGTTTGTTGGCTCTGAAAGATTATTTCCAAACTGTTCAGGTTGGGCCCAAATGTGGGGAGAAGAACAGGGACAGTCAGGAATCAATGACATGGTCATCATTTTTAAGGAGCAAATTCAATTCCTAGGGAAAGTGTGTCCTGTAAGGATGTGAGTTTCTAAGGAGAGTCCAACAGCTGGGATTTTTACCAGTCATTAACTTAGAACAAATGGGAGCTAAAATGTCATGGCCTGGACCCCTGTGTAATCTCAGGAAAGGGGGAGGAGACAACACAGCCAGATGAATGAGAAGTGAAGGCCATGAAAAGACAGGGGCACGGACCAGTTCACCTGTCCACACTGTGATGTCTTCAGTGTGCAACACAAAGGTCAGACTGCCCTGGGGAAAAGGCATCCACCAGAAATAGCACCCTGGTCAGGAGCTGCAGGAGAGTGTCCCAAACAGGGGGCTCCGGCCCCAGGGCCCCAAGTCCTCCTCTATAATGGGAAGGGTGCCCAACTTTAGACCCCACACAAAATATACCCACCACCCACCACGGTGTGATAGCCAGGGGAAGTTAGTAAGGTAACGGACTGCAGCCCACCCAGCCCACTAAGGGGGTCTTCTTCATTCATGTTAAAGAACATGGAAATAAATACACTGTAACGTATCAGGTAGCTAAACACTTCTGTGTATTCTTGCTCATTTATCAAGCATTGACGAAGTACAAGGAATTGTGCCAGGGCCTTCGTACACGTCGGCACTATCTTTAGAACAGCCCTGCAAGGAAATACCCTGGCGTCCCCTGGGGTGAGAAAATGGCAGCTCTGAGGGGTCACAGACATTTGTCCAGAGGCATACAGACAGTACCAGGGGCCTCCCCCCGCCAGGTGTGCCTGACCCTCCCCTGTACCTCTCCTCCCCTCCACCTCCCACTGTGAGCCAACCAGGACCAAGGGCTCAGGCAGCAACTGCACTCTGCTCAAATCCAGACTAGGCCTTCACTGGCTGAGGGTTCAGGAGTTCTCACTTTCCTCATCTGTAAAATGTGGCTACCAGCATCTGGAGCATCAGGTGTTATGAGGATTGATGAAATAAAACTTGAAAGGTGCATGGTAGGTCCTCAGTAAATGCTGTCTCCTGCTGTCTGCACTCCTGACCCACATCCCTGCTAAACTGTCTGAAGATTCAAACTGGGTTTATAACCACCTCCCAAACTGGAAACTAAAAGGAATGAGGGAAATGACTAGGGATACTTCCACATTGTCACCTCTGAGGACACATCCTACTCAGAACACCCAAAGTGATGCAAATACAGACAGGGAGCTTTTTACCATCAGACAGGCACAAATAAAAAGGTGGACAAGATCCAGGATCACTAAACGCACGATGGAGCTGCCACTTCTAACACTGACAGTAGGAACCTAAGGTAATGAAGTCCCTTAGGAGGATGTCATGGTACTTCTGGACCAACATAGAAAACACAAGGACACAGGAAGACAGGAGCTCTCATCACTGAGAAGCAGACCGCAGTCCCTTGAGGAGAGCAGCCGGAGAGGCTGCTGCACGTGGAAAACCCACAGCCACTGCGAAGTTGCCCAGATATTCCTGTCCCCTAGGAAAGAGAGTTAGCACCCCACGTGGACTTCTCAACAGTTCCCTTCCACACCATGGTGATACGTGTCAGAGATCAAATGTACTGAAGTCACCAAAATGCCTACAGAACCTTATCTCTACATCTTAGGATTCAATATCAATATTCAATATTACTTTTTCCTTTGTGTTTGTCTGTTTGGCAAATATTTCGCATGCACGCGTGTGCGCACACACACACACACACCAAAAATATAACTTTAATTTTTATATTGAAAGATTTTTAGTAAAAAATGTAATAGAAAGCAAGGAGGTAGCCTTCCTCCTGCCTTTATTTTAGACAAAGCCAGCACTCTCTACTCCAGCCCTTTCCACCAAGAATTCTAGGATGGTGACCACGCACATTGCCTCTCCTCATCGCTGAGCCAGGACAACAGCCCTGAACTCCCTGGTGTGGTGGCCACTAGCCATGGGAGGCTATTTACATGTAAACTGATTCAGCTAAATAAAAGTGAAAATTCAGTTTTGCAGTTGCAAGAACCGCATTTCAAGTATTCTACAGCCCTTCCTGGCCAGAGACTGCAGCGCTGGACAGCACAGTGCAGATGGAGAACATCTCCACCACTGCAGAATGCTCTGTCTCCTTGTGAAGGCAGCCTCTGCAGTGAGACCAGAGACCAGAAAGGCAAGGGGCAGTCTGCAGAGCAAACAGCTGCAGTTTCCTGAAGGGAGCAGAGAGGAAGTATGTTGGAGTTTCAGCATTGATGTGTAGAGTCAAGGCTGTGATCGGATGGTGGAAATGTTCAGCTGGGCCGTGGAGTGGGAAACAACCACAGAACACACAGAAACCAGTGGGCCAGGTGGGCCCAGGCACTGGCATTTGCTGACCCTTGCTCTTGTGAGAATCAGGATTGTCGTCACTGTTAACAGCCAAACTCCTGACCTGTGAAATGCTTTACCTTCAGCTCCTTACCTAATTTGGACTCCGCCTAATTAATTCTATTATTATCCCGACTTTACAAAGGAAGGAACTGAGGCAGAGAGGCTGGGACTCACGTCCAGGTCAATCTGATTTCAGAGGCTGCACCTATAACCACAGAGTCCCCCAGAGAGCAAAATGAAACGTCACCATCTCAGCAGTTCTGGCCTCTGCACCATTACAATGTGGCCCTGGGCCATGAACTTTCCACCATATGCATTTCCAGGCCATGAAGTAAAACCTCAAAGCTTTGGAATTAAAGATATGGAATAAGAAACACATTAGTATTTTAATCTAGCAAAGAAAAAATCTAAAAATTAGACATTTTCCAGCAAATGTACACAGTTGAGTGGTTGGAGTGGAAGAAATATTCTGTGGAAAATTCAAAATGATAATGAAATTAGCAACCTGTTAGTTAACATTTCTCAGTCTTTAGTTTTGTAGGAACTTCCTGTCTCAATGTTTTCAATCATTAATCATGCTAACTATTCACCTCCACACTATTACACCATGCAAGGAACCAGAGTTTAAAGCCATGGGAAGTAATAAATTGTGGGCATGGGTAACTCATTATTAAAATTAAATGTCATTAGTGGCTCCCAAGAACACCATTGCCATGGCCTAAGGAGCTCTCCATGACACTGCATGCAAACCTAGCCAATGTGAACCGTCCAAGCACGAGGGCCTCTATTCTGAGACTCTCGCCCTACGATCCCTAAAGCCGCAGGCATCCCCAGCAGCTTGTTAAAAATGCAGAGTCTCAGGCTGCCCCCTGAAGAACCAGAGTCCACATTTTAACAAGATCCACAGCTGATTTATATGCGCACAGAAATCTGAGGAACACTGGGCCAGGCTTTATCCAGGGACCTTGTCTCTATAACTACAACACCAGAGGACTCCTGTCTTCCAGCGCAGGAAGTCTGAACTGTGCTTTCAGGCCTGTCTCGGCCCACACCTTGACTGCCTTTAAGTAATGGCAGGCAAGAGTCACAGAGCGCACCTGGCCACCACATCTCCTCTGAGTGCATAGCATCTTCCTAGCCCCCCAGGCACCAGGGAGCTTCTCGCAGGGCTGACCAGGCCCATGTCCCTGACCCGTTATCACCATTTCCTCCCTCTCCTTCCTTCCTGATGTGCAAGCTCCCCAAGGGGTACACGGCCCTCCCCCTGAACTTTCACCTCCTTCAGAGGGGTGCTCCGTATCTCACAGTATCTCCCAATTGTCACTCAGCCTACTACCAGAAGGATTTTAGCCTAAGAAAACTTCGTGGTCTAAAATGAATGCATATGTAATGTATCCTTAAGTTTAAAGGAAAATCTGATATCTACTGTCAGGGAAACATAATATTTTTCTAATAAAAATTAACACAGACCTAACTTGAACATCTTACATAAACTGGCTCTATTACCTCCTAAAATGACTTCCTCTGCAGCTAGGGAGTCAGTACCCAGAATCCTATGGGTTCATTGGCACATGGGCACCCCCAAGCATGCCCACTGGTGGGTCAGGCATTCAGTACCCAGGGCTCTGCAGCACCACACAAACAGCTCTTCTGTCCCCTTTGGCCACACAAACCTCCTGGGCCACAGCCACAGCCATGGGCAGCAGCTGCCAGTTGGCTGCTGGGGCTGGGCTCCTCCTCCCTGGGCTCCAGTCTGTCATAGGTGAAGTCCACAGGTTGACTGGACAAGCAGAGTCTCCCAAACACCTGCGGGGAGGCACTGAGGACAGTTACAGGATTGAGGCTGTTCTTTTCCTCCTTGGCTCTTGGAGAGTTCTACAGAATCACAAAAGCAAGTTTCTGACCAGAGAGAGGTAACTTCATTCTGCTCCATTTTCTGACTCAGAACTGAAGAACAGAGTTTCCAGATCTGCTTGGGACAGGGATGGGCTCACGTCCCCACAGGACATCGCCTGGAAAGACCATGGAGACAGGACAAGCGCTCAGGAAGGGTGGAAGCCTTGCAATCACAGAGACCAGTGCTGACTATCTGGACCAGCGATACAGTGCTTTACCGAGGACTGGGGAGTGGAGTCCAAATCCCAGGTGCTCAGCTCACTCCTGGAAGATTCTACAGCTTACTTCCAATCTGCTGCGAAGAAGCGACATTTGTGTTATGGTGTGAAAGTCACAGACACTTTCCCGGGCTCCCCAGAGCCAGGTGTGCTTCTAAGCGCTTCACTAGTAAGTGCTTCAGTAGGTTGGTGCTAATGCTACACTCGCTGCCTCACTTGACAGAGGAGGAAACTGAGGCACGGAGAAGTCGGCCAACTTCTCCAAGGTTTCCCGGGTAGGAACCGGCAATGCTGGACTTGGAACCAAACAGTGGCTCCTGGAGTCCAATTACCGCATCCCAGCCCTCTCTGTGAGCACAAGCTGCAGTGGCCAGAGCACTCATAACATTGCAGGGTGAGCACATTCAGCTCCAAGTGACAAGGCCAAGCCCAAGCTCTTCTGGGACCGCGGCAGGCTGTGAAGTGAGCACCACCAACAACAAAGCCCAGCTGTTAGCCGACCTGTCCAGGCCACACAGCTGCTGGGGATGAAGACACCAGGTGCTTTTCCCGGTGTTGGCAGTTGCAGGGGAGAAGAAGAAATGGGAGTGACCAGGGTGGGGTGAGGGAAATCGTAAGTAATCCCTAAGAGGATAGCTGGATTACAAGTGCAGAGAAAGAGTGGGTGCTGGGACAGAACATCCAAGGGGTTTGAGAGAGGGAGAGTGGATGGAGAGAGGGGGTCCTGGGAGTGGGAATCCAACCTCAGAATCCAAGGCAGCGGCACTTCAGGAAGACGGGGCAAGCTGAGGAGAAAGCCCTGGCCACAAAGGCTGGGTGCTTGTCCTCTGCTGTTCTGCTGATCGACAGCTCTGATGTTTGCCCACCCTGGCCCCATCCACCTGACATCCAGTGGCACCAGATGTCCTTCAGGGACATCTTGCCCACTCTCAGTGCATGGCTTGAAGGGAGCTGACCTACCTGGGAAGCTAGGGGCAGGTGCACAACCCAGCAGCAAATCAGAAGCCTCCATTCTCAACTCTATTCCATGATTGGTCAGGGCTGAGCATGTGAGCCGGCAAAGGGAACAGGCAGCAATCCCATGCAGTTTAGACTTCTGTGGGAGAACTTCATTTTTGCTAGAAGGAAATTATCAAGTGAAAGCTCCAAGTGCCAGCACAGGGAGACAGCCTGCCAGAGAAGGAATCCAGCCCAGGGGGAGTGAGGGAGAGAGAGTTGCCAGTGACAGGGTTTGAACACTTGGATCGCAGCATACTTGTGACCCAGGGAGCACAGCGCCAATGCTCATATGCTGCTTGCCTCAATAAATTGCCCTTCGAGGGTTGACCATCTTGAGTTGGGTGGGCTGCTCCTTTCAAGCAAAATCTGACTGATTCAGCTTGGGAGAGGGGCCAGGAGCCAGACCCTAGGGAGCAATGGTGCAGGAACCAGCCCTGCTGCCATGTCAATCTCGGACTTCCAGCTTCCAGGACCGAGACAGTAAGTTTCTATTGTTCAAGTTCTATTGTTTAAGTGGTGTTTTATTGCTATGGCCATAATCAGGGAGGGAGAAAGAGGAACGATGAACGTTCAGGCAGCCTGAACTTTTCTCAAAAAGCAAAAGGGCCAGGGTCCTGAGGCCTCGGGGTCTGGGGGAGGCTGCCACTGCCCCCAGCTCAGTGGGGACACAACACGAGGAGAGTCGGATGCAATAGGGCCACGGCGGGGCCAACGTCCGCCTCACGTTGCTAGCCACAGCTCTGGAGCCAAGGCTGCCTTTTTTTTATTGAAAAATAAGTCTGACTTGATTCTGGCGAATCTACAGGTGATAAAATCTGATACGGTGAGACAAAAAAAATCAGAAAAAAAAATGCATGGAATGCCTGGTGGGACTCGAGAGGCCTTGGGTTTAGTTAGCAGGTTGGTGGCCAGGTCCTGGTGTACCTCAGCGAGGCAGAGGCTGCGGGGAATCCCTATTGTTACTGCACTTCTGTGTGACCTAAAACTATTTCGAAGCATCGTGTCCAGGAAATGTAAAAAGTTTTAACAGTCTTGCTGCTGTCACTCACCTCCTCTTGGCTCTGGTCCATGCTCAGCTCTTGGGCTCATTCCCCAGGTCTCTGGCCTCCCACAAACCCAGCCCCCTCGGGCCCATCTGAACAGGAGCACTGGGGAATCCTCCAGAGCAGGTTCGCCCATGGGCAGGTCCTGGAGACTAGTGGAGCCGGGAGAAGGGAACTGATCTTCTCACCCACTTTATGTCTCTTGAGTTTTTGTTGCTTTTGTCAAGCGGGACCCAGGCAGAGAACAGAGGCTCTTTCTCCCCTGCACGAGGCCCCGCTCAGAGGCCCCCATTCTCACGCAGGCTCTCGGAAGCTCATCTATGGGGCTGCTGCAGAATCCTTTCTGTGAAACGCCCAGTTCTCCTCTCCAGCCATCACCGGCCATTTCAGCATCCTGGGTCTGCTTCAATGTCGGCCTTGTCCACGAGGCGCACAAAGCTGCCTTTACCCCTGGAGCCAAGAACTGGGAAGGAGGGAGCCACAGCTGAGCTGGGCTGACTCCACCTCAGTGACTGGCCCCATTCTTCCCCGGGTCTCTGGCCAGGCCCCCAGGGAGCACACACTCGGAACTCCCAAGGGCTCCCCCTGGCAATGGAGAGTGTAAATAAATCTTGGGAAGAGGAAATGAGAGAAAACACAGTCCCCAGGGACAATGTCCTGAAGTGGTCATGTGAATTTGAAATGTCTAAACTGAAGCCTCAAGAGGAAAGGAACTCTCTGGCATTTGGGGCATTCAGGCAGGGGAAAGATGCTGACTGGGGAGGGGTGCTGAGGAAGGGGTGGGGAGAGTTGAACCCTGCACAGATGGGTGTATGGATGGGTGATACATAAATAGAATGATAGGGGATGGACAGATGATAGTTCATCGACTGATACAGGAAGGATGGATGGATGGATGGATGGATGGACGAACGGACAGAGCAAGTGAGGGAGCCATCGTTTGAATGAATCTTCTAAAAGCTCGTGTATTAGAACTCTGTCCCCAGTGCTGCAATGCTGAGAGGCGAGACATTTGGGAAGTGGTTAATCTACTAGTAGCCCATCCAAGGAGTGGCTTGGTTATAAAATTGCACTCTCTCTGGCACTCGCCCTACCTCACCATGTGACGGCCTCCGCCATGCTGTGATGCGGCCAGGAGGTGCTCATTGGTGCTGAGCAGACACTGTACCATGCTCTTAGAGCCCTGCCTCCTGAACCCTGCCACAAATAGATGCTCCTCTTTATAAATTTCAACTCAGGTATTTTGCTATAGCAGTGGAAAACCAGGCAAGACCAACACATGCTTCTTAAGCAAAAGGGCACAACTGAACCATGACCACGTCAATGTTATCCAGCGCTGGCATCTACACCATATCCCCCCTCTTCCCAATGCCGTGTGACATTTCCACTCGGTACCTGATAGGGCAGATGCCCAACAGAACCGGCCAGCTCAGAGAACTCACCTGCCTGTCCCAGCCTGCTCATCTCAGTGGCTTCCCCACTGCCACCCAGAACTGCGCCATCCTTCCAGCCATGCAGGACGAAACTCTGACTCTGCCCTCGTTCCACTCACCTGACCCTTCAACCGGACCAGCTAACTCTACCTCCAAGACACACCCAGACTGTGGCCCTTTCTCACCATGTCTTCCCCTTCCCCTCTCTTGATTTGATTTCTCCTGAAAGCAGAGCCAGAGATGGGCTTTGGTGCAGGTAGTTTATTTGGGAGATGACCCGGGAAGCAGAGAGAACAAGGAAGGGAGGGAAACACACATGGGTGCAGATTCAGCATCATCACTGTAGACAACAGGGATCTCATCCCGTGGAAACTCCAAGAATCACCTGCTTGAAGGACAGAGGTTGGGGCTTTGACCCTTCGCGTTAGTTGACACACACACTGCCCATCACTCACCAAGCTCCAGCCTTGCTGGCTCCTTATTGCTCCAACACTACTGCACATACTCAGGGCCTTTGCACTTGCTGGTCCCTTGGCCTGGAATGCTATTCTCCAAGATATCCCATGGCTAACTCCCTCCCTCTGCCCAGCCTCTGACTCTGCCACTAATAGATAAGATGCTCCCTAACATTCTCTTTCCTGACCACTTATTTTATCATCATGCAGGGAAGGAGAGAGGCATATCATACATCCACTTCTGTCATGTTCCCCTCATCCCACTGGACGATCTACTCCATAAAGGTAGACACTTCGCTGTCTGCATTGCTATATGCCTGGTTTGGTCAGTTTTTCATCACTCTGACAAAATATCTGACATAAACAGTTTAAAGGGGGACAGGTCTATTTTGCTTTATGGCTGCAGAGGTTACAGTCCATGGTCAGCTGGCTTTGTTGCTTTCAGAACAGTGGCAAGGCAGAAACATCATGGCAAAAGGGTGTGATGGAGGAAAGCTGCTCACCTCATGACATGTAGGAAGCAGTAAAACAGAGCAAAATGCCAGACAGGAAGGAACCGGGGATAAGATATAGTCGGTATAGTCACAAAGGTCATATCACAGTGACCCACCGTGAGCCACTCCCTTCAGCCGGGCCCTAACCCTAAATTAACATTACTTCCAACAATACCATCACATTATAAATTCATCAATGGATTAATCCACTGATTAATTATAGCCTGCATGATCCAGTCACTTTCAAAAGTCCCACCTCTGAACACATGGAGACACCTGAGATCTAAACCATAACAATGCCATATAAACCAAAACTAATGACTTGCTTATATTAGGCATCCAATCAATATTTCTCAAATGGCTGGCAATCACAAACTTTAGGGGAGAGTTCAGATTGATTCTACGTTTTAAACCCCCATGTGGGATTACAAAGACCATTCCTGGCTCAGAACTTCGGCATCAGATGCCCTCTCAAATCCAGTCCAGCCCTGGTGTCCCACATGGGCTGTCCTCTCTGCAGCTCAAAGGTCCAGCACTAAGATCTCCTGTGGGATAGAAATCCCTTCTCCATCACAGCCCACTGGCAGGGTCAGTCACACACACGGGTGGTATTCCTCCAAATTCCACACTCATTTAAAAGCCAGCACCAGGGCCGGGGATTTAGCTCAGTGGTTCCCCCGCCTGCCTTGCAAGTACAAGGACCTGAGTTCGATCTCCGGTACCAAAAAATAAATAAATAAAAAATAAATAAAAGCCAGCACCTACCAGCGGCTCCCAGCAGAGGACTGCAGTTTAAGGGGGAGAAGCATCCCCAGCAGAGTCCATGGGGGGAACACCCACTGGACCATGGTAGCAAGCTGGACTCAGGAGGAATAAGAGCTGAGCGGGTTCACAATGGGAGGCCAAAGGTGGTCAGGGAGACGCCAGCGCATCCCTCCCTTGCAGCAAAGAAATCCTACAAATGATTTCTCTTAATTTTAACATCAGCTTTGGTTGAGGGCTGCAAATAGAATCCTAAATATAGTGCACAGCAGAATTAAGTGGGATCTCCCACTTTCTGCCAGCGACTCATGGAAAGCACATCAAAGGGCTAGGAATATGACATCAGCTACCACAGGTGACCGTTCCCGAGGACCTATCCACCAGGCCAGCCCTTGGCAACCACCGTTCCCATTCACTGCTCCAAACCACAAGGGCGACCCACAGAGTCTCTGCCAGGCAGTGAATCAGGGGCCCTGCCCGGGGGCAGCTCAGGCCTCCAAGGATTTGAGTGGCATAGGGAGCCGGAGTGCCGAGATGAAGACATGAAGACCCAGGACACAGGCAGAACTCACAAAGCACAAACAGGAACCTAGTCCACAGCACAGGACCATAAGGGGATGGGATTGAAAAAGACATTTGAAATTGAGGGACATGTCACAAAGCGTGGCGGGGTCATTGAGAACAAGCAAGTCCGAGAAAGTGTCCTGGCAGAGCTGCCAAGGGGACAGTCACGACCCTGGAGGAGACCCTGGAACAGAAAAAGCCATGAAGGGAAACTAAGGACATCTGAAAAACGCGCAGGCTGCAGTTAATAATAACACAGTGCGCCACTCGTGGGGACAGACCTTCTAGTCACGTGAGATGCTAATCATAGGGGGTGGGATGCAGATCTACGGGAACTCTCTCCACTCCCCACAGGATTTCTGTAAAACTGAAACTATCTAAAATTTAAAATTTACTTTTAAAAAATGCACGGTCTCTTTTGCATTAGGCTGAGCAAGGGGCTCCTGGGTGAGCTCCGGTGCCAGGGAGTCATGTTCCTTCGTTGGCATGGGTGCTCCAGATGCTATCACGGGACAGAGGTGGCTACGCTGGGACGTCCTTCGTGCACAGAGCTCCTAGAGGCGACCCTACAGAGCAGCTAGAGTAGTGAGGTGGGAGACCCAGGCTACAGACATGTCTGCGTCCAGAACACTGGTTCTCCCAGGAGGTTCTCAGACCCACAGAACCAGCAGCTCTGAGGAGCCCTAGAAACACCAGCTCCCACCTCCGCAGTGGGTGCACTGAATCAGATGCCCTAGAAGGATCCCGGCAGCTGCTAAATGTCCTTCAGGTGGGCTGGCATGTAGCTCAGTGGTACAGCACTTGCCTGGCCTGTGCAAGGCTTTGGGCTCAAATCTTAGCACAATAAAATAGGTAAATAAATACAGAAAAGTAGGCCTAAGTTTCCTCCAGGGAAAGCCTCTACACACCAGAGTGTGAGACCATAATTTAGAATTTGGCCCAGTTTGGGGGATGAAGACCCCAACTCAGAACGTGGCACGAAGTGGCCCCCAGTTGACCAAACTGATGGAAGCAGCGACTGGGGGTCAGAGCATCTGTGCTCAGGTTGGGAATTTACCCAGCAGAGTTCTATGGATCAAAGTCCCCAACCTCAACACGAAGCACGAAGCAGTCCCAACCAGCATCCAAGCCCAGATGGACAGAAGCCACCCTCTGGCTGCCCTGGCCGCTCCCATCACGTGTGGGTGAAAGAGCACCCAGTGAGTGCAGGAGGCCTGGCAAGGACCATGAGCAGCACTCAGCCCTCCCAGGCAGGGCTGGGCCAGATGTGCTGTGGACTGGACACTGCCGTCTGAGAGGCTCTCTGCCTGAGAGTGGAGAAACATCACAGAGGTGCGAGACCAGAGTCCACACAGAAGCCCCTGTCGCCCCATCCCTGCCACGTACATTGAGCAATGGGGAGACCTCGCGCCTGTGGGCCTCCCATGGGACACCTCCAGGACCCCTTGCAGCTGTCCAGAGGCTGTGTGTCTCTGCGGGTGCTGTGGGCACCCTCCTCCCAGCTCGGGCCACGGGATTCCTCTGATCTGGCGCTCCCTCCAGCCGGGATGGCGCCCCGTGCTGCACTGAGCCCCAGGGAGTGTCCCCAGGTGGCCCTGCTGCTGGAGGCCATTGTCCCTCCCCGCCTTGGTGGGCGAAGGTGAGAGCAGGCGACACTCAGGCCTCAGGGCCTGGGGATCTGGGAGCCTCGGTGAGCTGCGTCTATACCACATGTCCAGCCAGGGAAGAGGGCGGGCTGAGACCAGGAGCGGGTGGTCTACCGTACCAGATCTGGAGGCCGTGTCCATCTGTCCTCTTCCCTCCCTTCTACTCCCTTCCTGCTCTTTAGTTTCCTCCCTTTATCTCCTCCCTCCTCCGCTCTCTTCTTCCTGGCTCGAGGCAGCTAGACACAAATATCTCACAGTAGATATTTAGGGATCAACTCTACCACCTACCTCTCAGGCCATAACTGTTATTATAGCCTTTTCTTTCATTTTCCTGTTTTGTTCTGTTTTGTTTTGTTTTGTTTTTGAGATAGGGTCTCACTGCATAGTTCAGGCTGACCTTGAACTCACTATGTAGCCTAGGCTGGCCTCAAACTAATGGCAATCCTCCTGCCTCAGCCTCTGGAGCTCTAGGATTACAGGCGTATGCCATCATGCCCGGCTTATTATGCCCTTTTGTGCTTATTTTTGTCAAAAGTCACTGGGAGAATGAATCGTGGTGTGTGCGTTTGTGTGTGTGTGTGTTGCCTCTCCCAGAGCCCCGCACATCCCCAAGGCCACCTCTGTAAATTCTGCACACCTGACACCTCGTCCACCTCACCCAAGTCACGGACCCGTGATCCTGGCTGTCCTGTGCTGCCAGAAAGCCAGGACAGTCCCAGGAAGTGATGTGAGGTGTCCAAAGGCACAGACGCCAACCAGAAGGAGCCACAGTTGCTGCCACCAACTCTGGGAGAATATGTGCAATAAAATGATGACAGCCCAGGACTGGAACCCAGGGGACAAAACAAACATGCGGGCGCCTATGTATAAGCAAATAGTTGAACAAATAAGTAGGAGAAAGGGGAAAGGTTTCTTTGCAGTGGATTCCAGCGACTGGATGTAAGGCAGAGCAGAAACAGACACCCAGCATCCAACCCACAGGAACAGGTGCTGCAGGTAAGAATCTTGAGTGTGTGCAAAGGTGTGATGAGAGACAAATGCGCACATCTCAGGTTACCTCCCCACGAAATACTGACTAATCGCAAAGAGGACAACTATTAACTTCACAGCCGAGACACCAGGAGCGCCAGGAGCTCAAAGTCCACTTCCTGGAATGAGACAAACTTCATGAGCCTTGACATGATGCATGGGCACACAGCACCTTCTGTGGGATTCCTGCCCAAAATGTGCAGGAATTTGATTGGGAGGAAACATCAGAAAGGCCTGCGTTTAGGGACAGTCTCCAAAACACCTAAGAAGCACTCTTGGAAAGTGCTAGGCCGCTCCAGGCTGGACACTGAGGACGCACAGCAGCAACAGTCATTGGGCTTCTGGATGGATTCGATTCTGGGCCAGAAAAGGACCCTACTGCTGTGAAGTATACGTGGCCTTCTGCCCTGTCTCCTGATAGACAGCTGAGATTCCTGGATCTCTGCTGATGGGTCTTTTGGGTGCCAATGCACTGACGGGGGGGCTGGCAGCTTGTCGATGGGCTGTCACTGGAAACACCAAAGAAGGAGCAGACGAGGGGACAGGACAGAGGCTAAAGGGCGAGCCAACCACCAGTGGCCAGTGATGGAATTGGTAACACCTGTGCAATGAAACCCTCCCAAAGGAGCCAGCTCAGGAGCTTCCAAGTTAGCGGCCCCTCCCACACCTGTTCCTAGGCATCTTTCCATCCAGCTCCTTGCAGAATCCTCTACAATAAACCCGTCCCCATTACACTGAGCCAATCCAGCAGATTAATGGACTACACGGAGAAGGCTGTGGGTGCCCTGACTTGGGGCTGGTGGGCCAGAGGCACAGCTGAGACATCCAGGGGCTTGGGACTCCTGTCTGTAGTAGCGGAGGAGGCAGAGTTGGGGGCTGAGCCCTCAGTCTGTGGAATCCACTGCTACCTGCAGGCAAGTGGGCTCAGAGCCAAACTGAACTGGAGGACGCCAGCTGTGTCCACTGTGGGACTGGTTGCCAGCTGGGTGGGCAGAACCTTCCACACCAGTGTGAGAAATCTACTCTCCCAGGGTGCGTCTACCCTGTGGCTGTCTTCAGAGCACCGGTGCGTGCTGCCCACAGCTAACACCGCCAAGCCCACCACTGATGACTGCCCAGACTGTCCACTCCATGAGGACGGAGCGATGAGTCTGCCCAACACATATTCCCATGCCCGGCAGCACACTGCAGGCAGAGGATGGGAGGGCGGACCCGATGTGCAGTGGCTGCATGGCATCCTCACTCATCCCCTGTCAACCTCTTTTCTCTACTCAGGCTCTCAACTGTGGAAGAAACTCCTGAATTCCCCTTCACCTAGCACCAGCACCTGGGATGTCACCACCACAAAATGTTAACCAAGCCCTCAGGGGCTAAGAGAACCCATCTCCTCACCCCGTGCTAAGGGCAAAACAAGATGAGGCCACCAGCTAAACCCCAGCTGCTCTATGCTAATATCCTCCCGGAATAAGCTGTTACCAGTTAATTTTTAAAAGCCACACCAGAGACCAGTGATTAACAGATTTGGGCTTAATCTTAGCAACGCATTCTAGCACTAAGTTGCAGTCTGAGCCACTGCCCTTTAGCCTGGTCATCATTGGCTCCAGGAGTTTCCAACAGGGCAACACTATTTAAGCTGAAGTCATCGTGAGTTTGTTTGGAGTTTTCTTTTCCCTCCCAATTTTGCTTTTCCTTCTGCTCACCCAGGAAAAGGTGTCAGCAGGGACTGCTGGGTATCAGTGCCATTCGCTCCAGACCCAGCCAGTGCTAACAGAGCACCTGCTGTGGTGGAAACCATGGGTCCTTAAAGAGAAAGGATGCAAACGTATTCCCTAGAAAGTGAGAAAGAGTTGGAAAAGTATTAGAGAAAAGCAATCACATTAAAATGTCAACACTTTGGAATAACAATCCTAAGGAAAAGACAAGTCACATTAGCTCCCCAGGGGAGGCAAACGGAGCAGCCTCTGCCATCCACGGGGAGCCTGCCCGAGAGAACGGAAGCGAGGAGAGGCTCTTCCTCAGCACCTTGTCGAATGTTATTAAGTGTCCCCTATTGCTCACCCTCCCCAAGGAAGCACATGATATCAATTATCAATTCTCCTAAAACCTTGCATTTCACATTAACGCACAGCCATCTATTCACAAAGATTACGGGGGAAAGAAAGAAGCCATTCAAAGGGCAGGAAGCCCCGCTAGCCCAGCTGTCTAGACTCAGGCTCCTTCCCAAGCCCAGACCCGATCCTGTGGAGGAGCCCAGGGGCCCTGGTCAGCCCGGTCAGTCACAGCCTTGAGCTGCTGCTGGCCGTGACTCAGCCTCTGACCTTGGGTCTCTTACATGACCTTGGTGTTCTGGCTCCCTCATTCCAGCTCCCCTCCAGGAAAATGAGGTGCAGTGCCTTAAGAGAGGAGCTCCTGTTCACCTCAATGACCCCATAGACCCAGGCCTGAGCTTAAGACAAGTCTTACTCTCTGGGATGGAATACTCTCAGGCGGGGGGAAGCATCCCTCAGCATCCCAAGGCCCCCAGCAGCTTCCTGCTGCCATCCACCAAGACACACATGTGGCAGCTTCTCCAAAGACAGAGGATGACTAATGCTCACTCGTGGCAACTGGGATCTTCCCGGTTCCAAGCACTGTGACAAACACTTCATGGAGATTATCTCATCCAAGAGTCACAATGGCCCTCTTGGATGTTATAAACAGCCCAAAGTGACACAGCAAACACAGTAGTTTGGCAAGTGATCCCAAGATCTCACCCATGCCCCCTCCCCCAGGATGCAGCCCACTGGCCTCCAAATGTCAAGGTCCCACCACATTACATCTGCCAGAAGATTCTGCGATGACCTGACTCCAGGAGCCACGGGAGAAAGAAGCCCACTGCCATGTCACTGCACCAGAGCCCCACCCACCTGTATCTACCTGTGACTCTTCTGCTGGGGTGAGTGGATTTCCCCTCCTTTGCAATGGAGCTGGCCCACATGCCAACTCATGAAGAACCTGCAGAAGCAAAAGTTCCGTGCATTGCCACCACTGCCGAGGGACAGTTCTCAGCTGAACCGCAGGCATGAGAAGGGTGAGGACACTAAGAGCCACTGGCTGAGCCCAGCCTGGACCACCACCCCACCAGCCTCTGCCCTGGGCTGCTGGCCGCTGGGGTTATAGGAGCCTGGGACACTCAGCCAAGAACAAAACAGACACAATGCCAGAGGTGCAAATCAGAGGGCTTAGCCATGTACACCAGGTCCCCAACTTACACATGAGTTGTGTTCTGGGACAATTGTTGGTAAGCTAGATTGGTTCTTAGCCCGACAGAGTGAGTCTTATTCAGTACACTTGTGAAAGTTCGCAACAGGAATATCCGTTAGGTCAGGCACTTACTGTACAACTTACGTGTGCTGTCATCTTGTCTCTCGAAGCCCCAGCCAGACTTGGAGCTCCCAGGCCCCACACCAAGTGCCCGCACACAGCAGAGCCTGCTGCACCTCTTACCTGGGAGGTGAATCATGAGGATGGGCCACAGGGCCAGGTGATAGTTTGCAACCACAGCGCCTAGCTCACTGGAACCTAGACTATCTTTGTGGCTTTGGCAATGACTGTGTCCTCCAACAGTTACTTTCATTATCTCTTCCCACATTTCAGGTCCTTTTACCGCTACTTCAATGTTTTAAGTCCATCTTCTTTTTTCATGAAAATGAGCTGGATTTTAAAACTAGCCAGTTGTCCCTGAGTCTCCACAGGGATGGGCTCAGGTCCTCCCTTTGATACCCAAATCCACAGATATTCCAGTCAGCATTTGCACAGAACCTGTGCACGTCTTCCCATACACTTTCAATCATTGCTAGATGACTTATGATATCTAATAAAAGGCAACGCTACGTTAACAGCTGCTAAGCTGTATTGTTTAGGGAATGATGACAAGAAAAGTCTGTATTGTTGAGTATATTTGCATTTTTCTAAATATTTTTGATCCAGGGTTGGATGAATCCATGAACACAGAGCCAACTGTTTATGATCTCTCTCTATGGAGAACCCACATTCCTGGTTACACAGAGAGGAAAATCAGGGTAGTGCACGGCAGGGGCCAGGTGGTCCTTGAGCCTGAACCCATCTCAGGAGCTTTGAGCAGACTTCACTGACAAACGCGCCATGGTCAGCAACTGTTCACCTCATGTAACCAAGCCACACGCTCATCTCAGAATCAGAGTCACCTGAGATGATGTTCTCCTCCAAAAGGAAGCAGAAAGATAATCTCCGGCATCTCTTCCCGACTCTATTTAAATACCCAGAACTAGAGATAACAACAGGGAAAAATTCTGTCTGCATAAGGAAACAAATTCAAGAAATAAGGGAACCAAAGTAACAATAACAATGTAGTTCATTAGTATGAACATTGAGATAGTTACTTTCAAAAAGTCTTGCATCTTAAAAAACTGCATACCAACATATAACAAATGTGTTTGTCAAGTCACATAGGCATAGCTCCTGCCCTCTCCTCAGTTCCTGGCAGATTCATTTCAGAGCTGCCAACTAGTCAATGTCAAAGTCTACTGATGTTATGCCCATTAGATAAGGTATGCTGCCAGGCGACCCATCCAAATGACTCCCTTTAACAAACAGGAACATGAGCCCCGGCCCATTAAAGAGGAGGCCTTCCACAACTCCGCAGGCAGCTAATTCTCTGCCACCACCTTGTTGGTTCTCAATGAATAAATCTTGTCCTGGTGGCCATTCTAGTTAAATGAACTGGGAAATGGAAAAACACACACACTTCTGTGTTTCTGTGACTGCGGATGTGGATCTGTCCAGCAGAGTACAGCAGCTGAGAATGAAGATTAAACACACGTCTACTCCATCTGAAGGACAGAGGGCCTTCAAGTAAGATGCAGGGAGGCTGCTGGAGCACCATGCTTACTCGGATTTGGACTCTGAAGCCACTTCTGTCTAAACAGTCATGCCTGGCTTGAAGGAGGGTATACCTTCGGAGAAATTCGAAAGGCAAGTTGCTCATTGTGCAAACATCATACACACACTTACACAAACTGAGGTAGCTACAATGTGGCTACCAATACAATCTTACGGGCCCACCATCACATACGCAGCCTGTTGTCACTGGAATCCTCGTGTAGTACATAACTGCAGATGTGACCACGGCAGGTCCCTCAGCCCTGCTGGCTCTCCAACCCTACCTAGGGGGTGTGGGGAAGATTCGAGGGAAGGAAGAGTGACAGTCCCTAGTGATACAAGAACTGACAACAGGCACATTTTCATTCTGGTCACTGACCACTCTGCAGACTGTCAACTCGACAGGGACAATGACCTCATCTGTCCTGTGCCCTGGATAAATATCATCAAGTGCAATTTGGATGGACATAATGTTTAGACTTGGATTACACGTCTTAGTCCAACCTTTCATTTCTGGGCAGTATCACAAAACAGAAAAATGGCTTTAGCCTCCCCTGAGATTCTTTTCCACCTGATGTTTTGAGTACAGCCTGCAGGTACAGGCCACTCCCAGGGGGGTTCCTTTTGGTCATGTGGTATCTTTTGTTTTAAATTGACATGGAAGAGAGCCAGGCTCACTTTCCCCCTTCTTTTGCTGTTCTTGTTAGAAGCAGCAAGGCACCAATCTACAAGCAAAAAGCTACATTTCCCACCTTACAACCAGCAGAGGCCATTTGCTGCCCACCTGGACAAGCACGTGTAAATGGTCATCACGAGGTAGGACTCCAGGAAGCCATGGCATGCCTGCCAGTGGGTACCCATGGCTTTCCCTACTTGTCACAACCAGGACGAGGCAAGAGCATCACAAAGCTCCACCCTGAGACCGGGACCCACTGTGCTGTCTGCACTCCTCAGGAAGAAAATTCTCTATCTCATTTAAGCCAGCATCATGTGGGTTTCCCAATACATGAAGTCAAACCAATCCCTAACTGATGAACTCACCAATACTTAAAAATCACATCTCCCATAAAAAGCTGGGTTTTCAGTGCAACTCCTAAAATAATAACTGGGCCACCGTGGGCCCAGCACCCAGTGGCAACAAAATCTACCCAGCAGGGCAGCTCTCTGGCTCCTCTCGAGAGACTCTGACCCCTGTAGACAACGCAGTTGGGGGGAGCCCTGCATAAAAGAGTCCTCTTGAACATGGAACAGCATCCACCTCAGAAGTTAGGAGTAACAGCTTTCAATTGTCTGATTTACTTGAGCATATGCAAACTCTCTCTGCTGCCATTCCCGTGACCTTTCCATCTACCCATCAGTGGTGATCTAGGGCAGTGGTGGTGAACCCTTGGCACATGTGCCACAGCAGACTGTCTGCTTCCATTGAAAGCCCAAAAGGCTCACCATCCCCCTCTGCACATGCTCCTGTTCCCCTCAGTAGGTTTGAACATTAAAACACCTTCCCCGGGTCATTCAAGGGTTCCCTTCCCTGAGACAGTCACAATATATGTTCAAAGAAAACAAAGTCATCAAAGCAAAACAACCTAAAAACCATCCAAATCCCACTACAAGACAAACAATGAGATGAGTCCCATGGCCAGCACTGTACTGGACACTAAGGGGCAGGTCCCCAGTGTTCAACCAGATACAGGCAGAGGTGGAACAGGGGCAGACCCATGTACTCTCCACTATACTCAACTCTATGTCCACAGCCTACCCAGATTTATTAACAAAAGAAGAAATTATCTCAAGGGGATTAGAGAATGTCTGAGGAGGTAACTATCTCCTAATAGCTGCCATCTCAAAGCTTACTCTTTGCTGTAGATAACAGCTCAGTTGTCCTCACCCACCTTAGACTTAAGGACAGTAACTGTCACCCTCTTTCATTTTAACAGAAATTGAAGCTGAGAGGGGTGAAGCAACGTGCCCAAGCTCACATGGAGTGCACATGGCAGAGCCAGGACTTGAACTCATCCACCCAATTCCAGGCCAAGGATCTCTTTGTATCTCATTGTTCTCTTGGCCAATGGGACTCATCTAGCAAGGGCCAAGTATGGTACGTTTCAAGCCCTCTGGAAAAACTCACATTATTGAAATACATTGGTCTTGTGAGGGTAAAGAATCCTCTCTGCTTAGGGATTCCCCCTCCAGAGGATGAGATGATCAGACCGAGGGAGGCTGAGGGCCCCTCCAGCTGAGGAGCTCTAAGATAGTCAGTCACACCCTGGCATATACGTCCAACCAACAAGCATTTGCTGGGGAACCATCAGGTTTCCCTATGCAGTGCTAATGACAGAGCCCAGAAAAAAGCAGACAGGCCCTGCCCTCGGGGAGCTTCCAGGCTGGGAACTGCGCCCAGCAAAGCTGTGTGCAAGAGTGGGGTGTTCCACACTATCCAATATGGCAGCCGCAGCCACCTGTGACTGCTAAGCCCTTGAAACGTAGCTCATGGCTAAACATGGAACTAGAATTTTAAATTGCAATTTTTTGCATTTAGATTCAAATTGCCACATGTCACTAAGGACTACTATATTGAGCAGACCACGGCCAAGTCTGTCAAAGGAATCCATGAGATCAAGGGTGACAGGTTAAGTGAAGACACTGAGCTGTGTGATTGAAAGGACCTTGGGGTGGGCTGGGAGAGCCCTCTGCTCTGACTCTGTGGTATCTGATGGGCCAAAGCTAAAGAGCTGCATTCAGTACCAAGAAGGGTGTCCGTTGTCACTGACTCTGTGTGGCACCAAGTGGTATGGGGACAGGTATGGAAATCTCAGCAGCATCCAATCGTTCTCCATGGTGAACATGCAATGCTTTCATAATCAGGAAAAACTGTGAGTTTTTTAAACTCTGTATTTTTAAAGCATCCAGTTTTTATTTTTAATAACCCTAAAGAAGCTGACAAGGTAATTACTGCATAGTTCTGATGCTAATTAAGCCATGGAGATACTCTACAAGGGGCCAGAGGGAGATCCCCAGAACTCCAGAACAAGAGCGCATTCTAGGAATGCAAATAGAAAGAACCACAAGCCAGACAAAGGGGGCTGCACCTCCACTCACCACCCTGGCCACCCCCAAGCAGGGGACCCCTAAGATGTTGGGGAAACAGGAGAGACTGGCCCAGATTTGCCTGTTGGAAAACTTCCTGTTCCTGTTCTGCTTGGCAGGAGAAATGAGTAAGAGGAAATGAAGACCCAAGGCTCAGCACTGAGGTTGTGCAGGAAAGGGAAGGAGGAGGCTCAGCTCCAGGGGTGACAGGCCCGGAACAAGTGGGCTGGAGGTAGGGCGCCGGAGAGGAAGGCATCCAGGGGCGCTCACAATGTAGGTGTGCTGGTGGGGAGGAAGCGCACCCAGCGGGAGCATGGCCCTCTACAGGAAGAGGGGCCGAGCCGAGGGGGAAGGCAGTGGGTGGGGTCCCTGTGCATCCAGCTCCAGCTCTGGGGGAGACAGAAAGTTCTGAAAGGCTTTCCAGGCTCCGAGCTAGAGCTACATGACAGACTTGGAGAAAGGCCGGGGGACTGGCACTTGCACCCACGGATTCTACAAAGGCTTTCAAACCATTTCCTGACCCCGGACAGCGTGACAGTCAGGGTCCCTGTCCAGCAAATTGGAGAGGAAGGATGGGGTCAGAGCTGATGGAGGAAGGGCATGGCAGCCCTTGAGCTGGGGAGGTCAGGGCAGGGCCTCACCCAAGGCACACACATGTCACACACAGAAGTGTGGCAGCGAGAGAGAGCAGAGATTATGACCAAAGTCCAGCCCCAGTGGTTCTCCAGGGCTGGTCATCTGACAGGCAGCAGCCCTCTGGGGCTACCACAGCCCTGCTGAGTCCAGAAACTCTGGGATGGGGCCCACAGTGTGTGTGTGTGCGCGCACGCGTGCACATATGTGTGTGTGTGTGTGTGCAAACCTTCAGAGGATTCTCACACGCACTCATGCCCTACATCAGCAGTTCTCCAGAGAGTCTCTGGCCCCAGGACACACTTGGTAATGTCTAAAGATATTTCCTACTGTCCCAAAGAGGGGATGGATGCGACTGTCATTAGAGAGTAGAGGCCAGGGGTGTAACCCAACATCCTAAAACACACAGAACGGACCAGAACAGGGTGTGCCCCAGCCACACACAGCAAGGGCACTGAGGCCAAGAAGCTCAAACAGAAGGTTAGGTCCCCACGCCAGGCCTCCAAGCAGAATCTGGACAAAGGTCCAGGGCAAGTTGTCACAAGTGACTCTTGGGACAGACTCTGGTCCTGTTGTCAGAGGACTGAGGAGAGACACTGGAGGAGAGCTCAGAGTGCAGGAAAACAGAGCAAAGAAGGGCCCTGAAGGGAACCCCTGATGCTATGGGCTGGGAAGATAAAGAGGACAGAGAACTAGGAGCCAGAAGAGAGCAGTGTGGGTCAGAGCAGGGGCAGGAAGGCCCAGAGGTGGCCTGGGACCCAATAAGGGGGTCACCATCACATTCCCAGGCCATGGCTGATGCCAGGCACAGCCCCATGCATGGAGGAGCCAGAGGCCCATCTGCCTGGCTTGGGAACAGATGGGAGGATTACAAACCCCTTAGAAGGAAAGCTGCTGGAACATCCCTGACCTCCTTTGACTGTCAACTTAGGAAGACAACCTAACCTGCTTGCATTTACCCAAAAGGTGCAGCTGCAGACAGGACACTACTGGAAGATTGAAGCAGAGGGGCAGCCTGAGGGAAAATATTTCAGTCCTGTCACACAGCCCATGTCCCAGATGGGGTCACCAGGAGAGCCAATGCAGAGCAAAGGCACAAAGTGATGCTCATGCTAAGTAGCAATCAAGGAACCACAAAGTAACACAAGGTACGTTTGATTCTCTTCATGCTAGGGACAAAGAAAGCAAATTCAGGATTCAGATTCAGGTTTTAGCAAGGGTTTGGAGAAAAGGCTGTCATAGATCCTGGAAGGAGTGATGCTCAGTGCATTTTCCAGGATGGTGCAATAGCATGAAGATAAAAAATATGAGTCCCCTGTGGCCCAGAATCCCACCAGCTGGTACACCTGGAGGAAAGCCATGGGTAAGCACAAGGCCACTGATGCAGGAAAGCAATGTCCTGTTGCCAATAATGGTTAAAAACTGGACACAACACAAACACCTAATGGCTAACCTGGGGAAGATGTACACCTTAGAATTCAGTGACTACTCAAAAAAGACAAGGAGATAGATATGGCAGCGCAGAGTGGCAAGCTTCTAAGATCTGGCATCCAGCAGAACCGCACATTGAAGAACTTCACATGTGACTCATTTTCACTTCCCATTTTCCATGCATGTGTAAGTATAAACACAAGGAGGAAGGTTCATAACAAGGGTAACCTCCAAAGCAGGCAAGAAAGAGCTACTAAAACATAGTTAACCTTCCAAGGGAGCTTTGAGTTTTGACTAAGAGAATACTGATGCACTAAAAATGCCTTGAGCAGGAGGGTGAATGCAACTTTGAGCTGTTTTATAAAAATGCAGAGTTCAGGCAGGCATGGTGGCACATGCCTGTAATCCCAGCACTGTGGGAGGCTGAGGCAGAGAGAACCAAAAGTTCAAGTCCAGGCTTGGCAACTTAGTGACTTAGCCTTATCTCAAAACATAAAACAATAAAAAGAACTGAGGCTATAGCTCAGTGTTAAGGCCCTGGATTCGATCCAGAGCACCAAAAGCATAATTCAGACAAAGGAAGCAAGTCTTCTGCTTTGCTTTCTATCCGTTTATCTCACAGCTGGAGCATGGGGTTCAGCATTCAGGGGTCCTGAGTTAGAGCAGCAGGTGGGCAGACGGTGCAGGTCCTACAGGGAGGCTGGACCAAAAGCTGAGACTTTCAGATTGACGACGAAATGACTGAGGTCCCTGTGATAACGGACCAAAACATCAGACACAGCACGAGGGGATCGCATCAGGACCCATGGGTAGCAGATCCTGTCATGCCACTGGAAAAACAATTTTTTTTTTTTTTTGGCAGCAGGGATTGAACTCGGGACCTTGCGCTTGCAAAGCAGGCACCAGAACCACTGAGCTAAATCCCCAGCCCTGGAAAAACAATTTTTAAAAAATAGATCTGAGCAAGACGGACACACACTGCATCACACAGTAGTGAGTCCCCCGCCAACAGAATTGTGTAAGAACATGTGCCCACCCCACCCTTCCTTGGGTCTCTTGGAACTTGAAGATTCTGGGTCTTCTCACCAGAACTCTTCTGCTGAACACAATCCATAAACACCTAATTGCCTGGTGATTTTCAGTAAGGTTCTGCCGCTCACAGATTTAAGCACATCAGTCTTTTCACCTCCAACATCTGCTCGCTGGTCCCATTTCGGCCGTTTGAACCAGAGAAGAGCTGCACGTCCACCCTCCTGTGGCATAACTTAATCACCAGCGGCCAAGCCCTCCCCCTCCCTCCCTGTGGACTGGCAGCAGCCACCTGCCAAAAGCTCTGTTCCCACCCACGAAGGCAGCAATTCACAGACAGCCAAAAAGCTAAGCCCTCCATAATTTCCGCTTCAAGTTTGCTTCCTTTTACTGCCAGGGAAACAAAAGGACCAGGAAAGGATTCTCTCATGAGGAGCCATCCAAGTCCCATAAAGGGAACAATCGTGGATGTGCATCTCCCACACAGGGAAACCAATCCATCATGGAATGTGGAAGGCTTAATCCCCGAGTACTAATAAGAGAATTAATTAAAGCCTTAAGGGTCGGCTCATGGCAGCCTCTTCTGGAAACTCCAAGGAAATTAACTTGCCCTCCCACATGCAGAAAAGCCAGGGATTTCCTCGGCTGGTACCTCAGTGTGATGTGACCAAGTGACACAGTGTCAATAGTCCTAACAAAGAAATCTTACAAGACCCGCACAGGGTTATTGTTCAACATTTCAAATAAGGCTCTCGTGCCCACAGAGCCGCCGTTCCTGGGTCTTCCTGTGCAGTTCCTGCTGCTGGGATGTGTTCCAGGGCAGTGATGGAATCCTCCCCACCAAGCCAGCCTCCACCAGCTGGGTGGATTATTTTTCTTCTCATGAGCACCATTTAACAACATCGAGTCCCCGTCTGGGGTGGTTACATCAAGAAAGAATGGGTCTTCAAAGGGAGGCAATGACAAGTTATACCCAACAGACTCTACTAGGGTCTGTGCTTCTCTAAAATACAAAATTGAGTCCCGCGTGGCTTGACACCAAAACACCAGCTTTGATTCTTTTTTTGTTTTTGAGGATACGTTTCAGAAGCTCAGACTTCTCCCCAGAAGTGAAAATTGCCTTCTGGTGGAGAAAGGTTTTAATGATCACTTTGCTTCCTGCGTCTCCATGGTGACAGGGCGCACACAGCCCACCCTCCTCCCGCCTCATTAGGCCTTTCTTCCTCCCTGGAAAGTAATCAATCAGGCCATACAGGCGCCTTTGTGACCGGTTTATCACCTACACAATCGAGGGTCCCCAGGGGACGGAGGAGTGGGCAAGTCCTTGGAGTTAGAGACCTACAGGGCTCCGTCCCGCGCACCCCCTGTCTCTGGGCTGCCAGCTCTGCCCAGCGCACCTGTGGAGGAGGCGGCGCGCCCAGGTGCGTCTGCCCCGCCAGAGTCAGGTGCCCGGCTGAGCCGGTGCAAAGGCCTGGGGAGCGCAGCGCTGCCTGGCGGGGGAGGAGGGCAGAGTGGGGCAGCCCTGGGCGGAGGCGCCCCGGGTCTGCCTCTTCTCCCCAGCCGCCAGCACCCAGGGAAGGGAAGCCCTGGGAGGGGACAGTCGAGCCCAAGGGCCAGCAAGCCGGGCGCTCAGCAGAGCACCTGGTCCACCCGGAACCGGCTGGGTTCCGGACAAAGGGCTCCGCAGCGTGCGACCCCGCGCCTGGGGACCGAGCTTGGCCGAGGAGCGCCCTTAGCCCGCGCTCCCCGGGGCAGGCAGGGCGCGGAGCCGCGCAGTCCCCAAAGCGGCGCCGCCTGCCTCGGCCTCCCCGCCCGCCTGGTTACCTGGGTTCTCGCGGGCGTCCGCGCAGGAGGTGGCCGAGGAGTCGGTGAGGAAGCTGGGGTCACTCTGCGAGCGGCCCCTTGACACGAGGCAGCCGCTCCCGTCCTCCGCCGCGGCCATGGGCCCGGGCGCGGGGAGCGAGGGCCGCGCGGAATCAGAGCATCCGCGGCGGCCAAGGTCACGCCGAGGGGCTGAGGGTGCCTTGTTGAAAAAGGAAAAGAAAAACGGACCAGGAAAGGGAAGGACCCAGAGGAGGACGCCGGGCGGCCGGCCTTCAGGGCGGGGAGACAATGGCCTCGCCGGCTACAGCCAGGCGCATTCCGGCGTGCGCGGCCTCGCTTTGTTATTTATTCGTGTTTTTTCCCATTCCTCGGTCTATATTCCAGGGGAAAAAAAGTTGAACCAGGAAATAAAAACTTTCTTGTCAGTGTTTATTGCATGCTTGGGGCAGGGGGTGATGTCCAGGAATGTCTGGGGGCGCTCCCTCCCCCCACCCCACCCCCCTCCCCCCCGAAAAAAGGGAAAAAATGAGAATCTTTGCTCGTGCAATTGCTTTAATCTGAAAGCGGTTCTTGGAGCATCTGTTGGAAAACATTAGGATTCTCCCATCATGCCCCGCGAGGAGCATGACGTCACGGAGATGGGCGTGAGCAGCAGCGCGGCGCCGGGAGGTGGGGCTGGACCCAGGTTTCCGAGCCTCCTCCCCGCCCAGCCCGCTGGGAAGGAGAAAGGCCGCGGTCCAGTCCGCAAAAGGGGCGGCGCCTCCCGGCTGAGTGCGGACCCCACCCCGCTGGGCCCTGCCCACTGCTCGCCCCGGCCTGGGGCAGGGGGCACAGGCGCCTCCAGAGCTGCCCAAGACGCCGGGAGGAGAGCTCGAAGGTGCCCGCGGGCCGCCTGCGGAGGCGTCCTCCGAGGTGTGCGGCGCTTCCCTCACAGGCCTAGGTGGTGCTGTGGGGTGAGCACAGGAACAGCCATGAACAGAAAGCCCAGTAGAGGGATGGGGCGCTGCGTCACATAGCCTGGCTCGCTGGCAGAGGAGGGGGCATTTCCACAGGTTAGGACGCCGCAGAGCGGGCCGGGGCTTTCCTGAGGCTGCTCCTAGCAAGGCACGAAGTGAGGACCCTGGCATGTTGAATGACACCCCAGTGCGTGCCAAGGGGGAACGAAAAGGTGGGGAAATAGACTGCTCACTCAGCATCAAGCTTTGGGCTCTTAGCAACAGTCCTGTGAGCAGCATCAGTCACCTGCAGACAAAAGATTCATTCATTCATTCATTCATTCATTCACACATTCAAATAGCACAATGAGAGACCCTCGAGAAAGAGCACTTCCAGAACTGCTTCAGAAAGTGGCGGGGATGGCGGGACAAGAGTATCCAAACTGAGGGGGATCCATGGCACTGTCTGTTACCATAATATTTTTCTGGTTTTTTGTGGGTTTTTTTGGGTACCGGGGATTGAACTTGGGTCCTTGCGCTTTCGAGGCAGGTGACAGAACCACTGAGCTAAATCCCCAGCCCTTGTAATATTTTTCCTTAAATGTTTACTGTATTGCTTGATCACACTGCATGCAATGCAGAGCCCCAGCCCTTCTGATGTTTACCCCACAGAGCCTCCCACCCACTGTATCACCCTGTGGATGGCGAGGGTGAAAAACACAAAAGAACAGGACTTGCATTCTGGGAGGCTGAGGCAGGAGGATCACAAGTTTGAACCTAGTCTGGGCAACTCAGTCATTTAGTGAGACCCTGTCTTAAAGGTTTTTAAAAGGGCTGGGAATGTTGCTGAGGGAAAAGGCTCTGGGATCAATCCTCAGTACTAAGAAAGGAAGGAAGGAAGGAAGGAAGGAAGGAAGGAAGGAAGGAAGGAAAGAAAAAAAGGAAAGGAGAGGAAAGGAAAGGAAAAGAAAGCAAACTTAACATCTCAGCTCAGGAGCCCAAGGTGCGGTAGGCAGAAGATAAGAGAGATGATAATTTATTTTTTTAAAAGTATATTTTAGCTGTAGCCTGCTGGAACAGAAATAAACCCATGACCTACAACCATTTTTTAAATTTATCTATCTATCTATCTATCTATCTATCTATCTATCTATTTATTTATTTATTTATTTTTGGACCAAGGGGTCCAAAAACATATGCTGGAGAAAAGTCAGCCTCTTTATCAAATGATGCTGGGAAAACTGGATATCTACATGCAAAAGATTAAAACTAAATCCTTATTTTTCACCTTGTACTGAAACCAAATCAAAATGGATCAATCAAAGATCTAGATATAAAACCAGAAACATTAAAACTGCTCGAAAATAACATAGGGAAACAGTTGAAGCCACAGACTTCCTGAACAGAACTCCAATGGCATGGGAAATAATAGTACCAAGAAATAACAAATGGGGCCACACCACGTTTCAAAGCTTCCCCGTGGTGAAGGAAACACAGGAGAATCTTTGCTAGCTACACTTCTGATAAAGGATTGTTATCTAGAATAAAGAACTTTAAAAACAGCCCCCGAAGCAAAGAACCCAATAAAAAAAAGTGGGCAAATGACCTGAGTGGACATTTCTCCAAAGAAATGCAAGTGGCCAAAAATTATATGAAAAAAATGTCCAACATCTCAAGCTGTCAGAGAAATGCAGATCAAAACTCTGTTAAGATCCCATCTCAGCCCAGTCAGAATGGTTAGCGTAAAGAATGCAAAACACAATAAATGCTGGCAAGGTTGCCAGAGAAAAGGAGCCCCCAAACCCTTGGTGGGAATGTAAACCAGTACAAGCACTGCAGAAACCCACATGGAGATGCCTCGAATACAAAATACAGCAATGCCACTTGATCTAGCCTGCCACTCCTGAGAGAACCAGAGACGCTGGCTCTGATACACATGCACCCATGCTAATGGAGGGGCAATGCCCAGCAGCAAAACTGGGGAAGCAGCCCAGGTGTCTGTCACCAAACGGACAGGTGAAGAAGATGTGCCTCACACACACGGAGCATTACTCAGCCACAGAGAAGAACGAAATCCTGTCGTTTGCACGGAAGAGGGACCTAGAAACCACTGTGTAAAGTGAAGTGAGCCTGGCTTGGAAAGTTGATTATCTCATATTCTCTCATATTTGAGAAACTTAAATAATACATAATAAATTAACTAATTAGTCAATAAAGGAGAGATGACCGAGAACCAGGAAGCAGATTTTTGGAGACAGGGATGGGGCTCATGGGAAAGGAAAGAAAGTGAAGAAGTGGATAACGCGACTGAAAATAACCAAGATATGTCAAGCGCGTGTGCAACTTCCCAAAGCAAACCCCAGCACCCCAGAACATCAACATGCACTAATAATTCTATTATGAAATATATATGTACTAGTAATTATATTTAGTAATATACCAAATAGTATGTATAAGTGTAAATACACACACGTGCAAAGTTATTATGATTATGTGTATTGTATATATCACATAATTATACCTGTAATGATATATGCAAAATATATGTAACATACATAATGTTTCATATGCAGAATATATAATATTACATATGCAAAATAGTAATATGCAAGCTACCATCTGTGAAGGCTGGGCAGGGAGGCAACTCTTCATTGTATTACTCTTTGGCTTTGAGGTGGCCCATAACAAAAGCCTAACTTTTACAAGCTTTCCCAACCCGCCCACTGGCACGAGGAAGGGTCATGTAGTCCAGGACCCCATGCTCCACAAAGTCTACAGAACCCTAAGGGGCTCTCGTGGGTGCCTGCAGATTCGAGGCTGCGAAGGGTGACGGGGGCGACTGCTAATGGGAAAAGGTTTCTTTGGGGGAGGTGCAAGAAATGTTTGAAATATTCTAAACCAAGACCGGGGATCACTTCACAATTCTGTGACTATAACCACTGATTTTTATACTTTAAATGGGTGATAAGCTTTATGATATGGAAATTATTTCAATAAATCTTTTTTAACAGAACTGCCCAAGAGACCCAGGCTGAGTTTCAGAGCCGTAGATGCCTGGGTGCTGAGCATAAGTGCCCTGAACCCATCTGGCTCCACAGGCCGGGAATCGGACGCACGGAGCGGCTGAGGGCTCCTGCCCTGCCCTGCGGCTCCCGCATCAGAAAGCCCAGAGCTGTTCAGCGTCAGGGCGGCCCTGGTGGACCCACCACGGCAGCCTTCAAGAACCGCGAAGAGCCAGGCAGTGTCGTTTCTGTCTTTCAGGAAACACAATGTGCCCAAAGGGAAAGTCCTAATCCTGGGGAAGCCAGGGAGGGTGTCACTGCGAAGGTGACACTGGGCTTCCGGACCACAAGCACACGCTCAAGCACGCATACGCGGGGAGTGGGGGGAAAGGAGCAGCGGAAGGAGCAGTCCCACCCACACTTGCCTCCAAAGTTGACTTTTATTCTCACACAAAGTACAGGTTCAGACACATCCACCCTTCCACCAGTCGCTTCCTGAGCCTCTATTTTGTGCCACATGTACTTAATCACGTCTGCTGTGAGGGGGTTTACAGGGAACAGCACCGGCCACAGAAGAGGACTGGGCTTCGCTGGCGGAGCTGACTCTGGCAGAGAAGACAGAATTCACTAATCGGCGATGGATCGATTGATCGATTCCAAATGGGCTCAGAACACAGGCCGCCTCACCTGCGAGGGGAAAGCCATTCTGGAAATGGGAGGCGAGTGGGAACCGAGCAGAGAAGTACGGAAGAACAGCGCTCCCTCAGGCCAGGGGAGGGCGTGGGCAAAGCCGGGAAGTGGGCAGCCAGCAGCTCTGCCGCCCCTGCCGAGAGGCCCGCAGGAGCTGTGGCCACAGAGGGGCAGGACCCGACGAGCAGCGCGCTGGGGTCCCCGGATGAGGCTTTGGTCCCGGGGTGCTGAGGAGCTCCGGAGGCTCTGGGAGGGGCCGTGGAGCCAGATGGAAGCGGGGAGGCGGGTTGGGGGCCAGCACCCTTTCAGGTGTGCAGGGCAGTGGCCTGGGCGGGCTGGGGAGGCAGAGACAGGAGGACGCTGCGGCAGCGTCCCAGGCTTGCGATGGACGGGCTGTGGGGTGAGAGTGGATCCCGGGCCTGATTCCCCACCCGGGACGAGCGGGGCCAGAGCGGGACCGGGGCTGGCGGAGAACCCCGCTCGCCCGGCACACTGGTGCCCTGCAGCCCCGCACGGCCCGGCCCGGCTGGGACGCGGTGTCCGCCTGCAGCGCTCTCGCCAGGGCCCTTCTCCCTCCAGGCCCGGAGCGCTGAGCCCCGGCAGCCGCCGCAGGACGGGTCTGGGCCGGAGACCTCCGGGTCAACTTCCGGCTCAACTTCCGGCTCAACTTCCGGTTCGTTCAAGCGCAGAGCCGCGGCCCGCAGCGACCGGCCCTGCTCCGCGGGACCCGTGGTCACCTTGCCGAAGGCCTCGGCAGCGTGCTTTCTCCCCCAGGGCCCAGCGATTCCTCTGCACCCTTCCTGTATGAAAGTCTCTGAGCCAGCAAACTTCAGAGGTTCTCCGCCTGGACTCTGAGGGAACCAGAGCGGGAGAGGCTGGGTGGGAGCCGAGTCTCTGCCTCCGGGCGGGCGGCCGCGCCCTCTGCCGGCAGAAGACGGAAACTGCACTCAAAGTGTCCGCGATGGAGCCGACCCTGGGGGCGAGAAGAGCATCCGCAGCCGAGGGGCGAGGTGCGGGGCACGCTGGGGCTCCCAGAGTGGCCTCTGCTGGCCACGCACCCTCCCAGCCTGGTGGTGCCTGCGGGGAGAGACCCACCTGGGGGTCGGGGCTCCAGCGAGGCGCAGGCCGGGAAGCCCTCCACACGCTAGCGTGCTTGGGAGCAGACCCCCTGCCCTGTGTGCGTCCCTCGGGTGCCCCAGCACAGCCGGCTAACGGAGGGGACGTCTAGCCGGGCAGTGGCGGAAGACAGAAGACTGCGCTGAGCAGCAGGGCCGGGGCAGGGATCCCACTGGAAACACGGAATCGGCCCCAGCGTCCCTGTGCATTCGCCATGCACCTCTCTGTGCCTGTCACCCCGAAGCTGTGGCTCTCCGGCGACCTTGTCTTCTACTCAGGCCGCTCCTATGCAGGAAAGGGAGGCGGGCAGCCTTCGGGGCCCTGCAAAGACAGCTGAAGAGAGGTGCAGTGTCCCTGGCGGACACGCACCTGGACCGGGCTAGCTCCTGCCTCCTGCCCCGAGCGTCTCCTGGGTCTGGAGCAGCCGACGCCCAAGGCTCCCACGGTGCCACCCGGAGGGAGGAGGCAGACGCGAAAGGCACAGACGCCGAGGCGGCGCTGTGAGCGGGGCCTCACCCACCGGACACCCAGCTCCTCCACGGGGAGCAGACAGCGTCTCAGATCTTATGACCCTAACGCTCCCGAGGCTGCTACTCACCAAACAGGGCGGCTGAGAACAGGAGCCGCGAAGTGCTCCGGTGCCTGTCCCAGGCCTCGGACCTGCGGAGCCCAGGCACCTCGCCGTCCTGTCCAAGACCTGAGCTCCAGACTCGGGGCTTCCAGCGCACCTGCCTTCCTCAGCGGACTCGGCATCAGCCTGCATGGCTCAGTGCCCTGCGAGCCCCTGATCTGATGAGGAAGCGGAGGAGGAGGAGGCGGCGGCCGGATTTTGCAGAGCCCTACAGTTTACCGAGGACTTTGGTGCCTCGATAACAGTGCTGAGTTAGGAATCATTATCTTTCTTGTACACAGGGTGGAGCTGAGGCCCAGCAAGAGCTCCTGACTTCCTAATGGTGCCATGTCTAAGGGGACAGGAACAGCAGAGCCGCATCCCAGGTGCCCGCCTATCCCTGGGGCCTCCCCACCTCACTAACACCCACCAGCAGCCCTGGCTCTAAACACAGTTACTCATTCAACAAATGCGTGGAACGCTGACTGCACCAGGCCCTGCTCAGCTTGCCTTAGGGCACAGGAGTGTGAAGAACCAAGGTGTGTCCAACGCCACGGGTGCAAAGATTCAGGGAGCTGGTAGGGTGTCCTGGTGGGACTGGGGTGAGTCAGGGGGCTTCTGGGGAGGGGACAGCCATTTCCTCCTGCCTGTGGCAGTGCCGCTGAGGACCTGCCACATGCCAGGGAGCACAAATCTGTGAACAAAAAGCGGCCAACATAGCCAGGCATGGTGGCACACGCCTGTAATCTCAGCCCTCTGCAAGGCTGAGGCCAGAGGATTGCAAGTTTGACCCAGCCTGTGACCCATTATCAAGATAAATTTTTAAAAGGTGGGGGGCGAAGTTCTGTGCAAAAGGCCTGAGTTCTGTCCCCAGTACTGGAAATAAAAAGCTACAAATGCTACCACCTCCTGCCCCTTTGAGGGGCAAGCAGGACTGCTGGCCACACACATTGAGTGTGGTGTCCACAGGTGCACACAGCAGCTTGGCCTTTCCAAGGCCACAGTCTCTGAAGTTTTTAACAATGAGCGTGAGCAGGTGAAAGCGGCTGAATCCCAGCACATGCCCACACAGTGGGACCCACACAACGGCCAGGGCCCCAACACAGGCGCGGGGGTTCAGGGAGAGCAGGCTGCATCTGCAGGAGAGCAAAGCAGGCAGCACCTATGGACAGGGAGGGGATGTGGCCCGACAGGCAGCCCTGGGCCTGACCCCGTGACAGGCCGGGGACCTGCTCCAGGCCCACCTTGGCCACAGCAGAAGGAAGGAGTCACTTCAGTCTCCTTGGCCTCCAGGTCCCCATCCATACCAGAAAATCTCCAGCAAGAGGAGACGGGCCGGGAGTCGGCAGCTGGGGGAAATGAGCAGAGAGCCCTGTGGGGCGTGGTGGGTGACCTGGGGACAGGACCCACAACACGGCCAGGACAGAGCTGAGGACAGCCTGAGGGCAGGAGGACCCCGATCACGTCCCCGACAGAGGTACCTTCACTCTGTGTACGGCTGTGTCTAGCTGTCCCCCGGAAGCCTCACGTGCTCTTAGGTGGGGCCTTCTCAGAGGTGGCTGGGTCTAGAGTGGGACTGATTCCTGGTGCAGTGCTAGATGCAGCGCACCAGGATTAGGGGTGTGAGTGCTGCCCGCCCCAAGTGGTCTGCATAAGATGAAAAGGGCCGGGAAAGGCTGCTAAGGTCCCTTGTTGCTTTGCTACCTGTGAGTGCCACATTCTGTTTCTCCTCGGAGATGTCTGCCATCCACCCTGCCTTGGAGCCAGCTGACTATGGACTAAGTCTCCACGAACTGTGAGCCAGATAACTTTCCCTTCTTTACCTTTGGGTGTGGGGTATTTTGAGAAAAGTAACTGAGACACTCTGTGGAAATTCATCCAGACGTGAGCTTACAGTGTGCATTTTACCACAGGTAACTTTTAAGAGGATAATTCATGTTTAAATAATACCTTTGTCATCCAAACACTCTCTCCTTCCCCCGATTCAGTGTGCACGTTTTAATACGTTTACTGGATTTATATACTACAGAGGCGACAGAGCCGCACTTATTGGCTTAGCACTACACAGATTTATGTCGCCACACTCCATCACGGAAAAGGCAGGCTAAGTATTTTACAGAATAGCATTCAAACACAGCGTCAAGTGGATCAATAAATTACAGAAAATCCATACCACTAGGTTTATAGGTGGTGCTTTAAAAATAGATCATCAGTTCTATAGCCATGAAGATGAAAATTCCAGGAATCAACTTGGAACGACCCACATACAGTGGCCACCCCGAGTCCTCACACGGGCTCTGCTCTCACCCTAACACTCACGTGCCCCCGACCCTGGGCATCCTCTGGGCTTTGCACTTGGGCAGAGCAACTGGGCAGGCAGTGTCCAGCCTCCATTCAGTGTACAGAACTAGGAAGTGAGCAAGGGATTCCTGGCCCACAGGGGAACGGGACTCACTGTGTTCAGAAACTGCCCCAGCAGCCTAGCGGATGGGGATGTGACTGGGATCGTTCCTAGCATCTCATGGTGCAGCTCCGGAGTTGGCAGCCTTTCTGCTTCTTTCCAGTTGCGACTTGGGAGGAGTCTGTGCATACTGCAGCACCCAGGGAGCCTGAAGATTTGGGGGAACAGCCCTGGGGGATGCAAGCACCAGGGAGGGCATGCGTGGAGATAAGAGTGGGTGGGCTGTACTCCCGCGGGATCTCCAAATGCACAGCCAAGAGAAGCAACTCCTTCATCGGGAAAGGCAAGGGGACCCACTGCCACAGGTGTCCTGGGCCTAAGGAATGTCCTGCCTTAGGTTTTATAGCTCAATTCACTACCTTGTTGATTCGTTTGTCCACTTATTCAGAGTACTCATGGATGCACCCAGCGTGGAGGGGCGGGGTTCGGAGCATCCTGACAGAAGCAGGAGACCTGGAGAGCACTGGGCGGTGACAGCAGCTAAGAAAGGGCAGACAGGAAGTGCTGGGGTGGGTCACGGGGGAGGGTGGATGGGCCTAGAGGTCAAAGCACCTCCTAAACCTTCCCAGGGAAAGCAGTTTCATCTCTGAGGAATGACAAACCCAGGAGAGACTGCAGCCAGGAAGTGACAGTGGATGTCCGTTCTCTCTCCAAAGGTCACCGGGGCTGGAGGGGGGCAAAGAGGTGCCCAGAAGATGAGGAGACAGAGAGGAGAGGACGGGGCAGCCTGGACCTAGATGGGGCGGGGAGGGTGGGACGACACAGCACTGGGAGAAACAGATCCGTCCACCGGAACTATATTCATCCCGCTCTTCCTTCACAGGCACCCCACAGCTACAGCTGTAATAAAAGGGAAAATCCTATGCACAATTACTACACAATTCAGATAATCACCCACTGGTTTATGTGCTCTGCAAGTCAGAGGCATATGTTTTAGTGTCAGGGTTCCTGGGGGTAGGAATTAGGGCTGTAATCCACTTTCCCACAGTATGGAAGGCAGAATTCCAAAGCCCCCCCCGCCCCGTTTCCCCGGGCTTCCAGGTCAACACTAATCTAGGCACAGCTGGGACAACCTCCTCGAAAGAAATTAGGCTGATACCATGTGACATTAAGACAGGGAGATTATCAGATTATCCACTGAGCTCGGTGCCATCACAGGAGCCCTCAGAAGGCAGAGGGGAAGGAGGAGGGGCAGAGATGGGGGGGATTCAAAGTATAAGAAGGACCAGCCCTGAAGGCAGGGACAGCAGGGGCTGCAGCAGCCTCCGGAGCCCAGCTGAGTGGGACCCAGCCATCAGCCTGTGGGGAAACTGGGACCTCAATCCTACCGACACAGGAGAGGCCTCCGGACACCACGACGGGGGCAGGCGGCGATTCCCTGCACGAGTCCCTCCAGGAGCCCCAGGCGGGGCGGGACCAGCTGAGCCCCTGGACTGGGGACAGTGTGTGATGTCAGTGGCTCTTGCTCCAGGCAGCCGAGTTCACAGTCGTGTTCTGCAGCAATGGAAGGCTATGCACCCTCCTCTGGCCTACGCTTCCTGCCCGCTCTCCAGATGGGGAAAGTAAGGCTCAGACGGGAGAAGATCACAAGCAAACCAGAGCACGCTCTGCATGGCCCACACTGCCTGACCCGAAGGTCCTTGCTGTAGTCAGGGTTTGCAAGGGAAAAGATTTAATACAGGACACATAATTTATAGAAATATTTTGTAATAGTCACCCAAAAAGTCATATGCAGAGGAGCAAAGGATCCAGCCAAGGGCCTGGATCCCACAGCAGTGTCCCCCACAAGTCCAGCTGAAGCCCCAGAGTCCAAGGCAATATCCTCCAGGAGTCCAGCCAGAGGCCTGAAGCCCACAGCAATGTCTCAGGCTTGTCCGTATCGAGGATCTGCACCAGGAAGGCCCAGAGGCCAGCGGCGGAAGCCAGACAACCTTCGCTGGCAGGGTGAAGGGTCTGCCCCACCAGGCTGAGGGATCCGCACTGGAGCCACATGAAGTGAATATCAGGGCTCCCCTGACGAGAACAACAGCCATTCCCAGCTACAGCGAGGCCCCGAGCTCCTCAGATGAGAGCAGCCACGTTCGCATCAGGAAAACCAGCTGCCCAAGCTTCTAGACAATCAACAGCCCCGGATCTTCCCCTCCAGTCCTCCTTTTATGCCATTGGCAACAGTCCTCAGGTAAGCCTTCCACACCTGCCCACCTGCTTCACCTCAGCTGGGTGCTCCAAGTTGCCATTAGTCTATCTGCCACAGTCTTCCTACTTCTCCACACCCACTCCTGCTGCCCAGCTTTGAGGGTGCTGAGGAGAAGGCCAAGTTCATGCCCAGTGTCCACCGAGGCTCGGAGGAAAACAGGAGAGAGCCACCCTGGCATCCCCCAAGGGCATGGCTCCCATCTGTTCCTGGGTGGGGCTCCTTTCTGCCACCAGCCTGCTTGCTTTCAGGGCAGGCTCCAAGGAACAGCCAGAACTGGGGCATCTTTCAAGGCCCCCTGAATTAGGCACCAAGGAGACCTCACAACGGGCTGCTGTCAGACACTTCTCAGAACAGAAGGCAGAGAACAGCGATTGTGATTTATGAGAGGCGGGACAGTAAGATGGCTAGGAATCCAGAATCTGCCCAGGTTCAAAGTCAGCTCCCTACCTGTGACCTTGTGCAAGTTGCCCAAGCCCTTGAAACCTCAGTTTTCCACATCCCGTCACTGGGCTCACGCCAGGGTGAGGCTCCCCTCCCCGGAGAGGTGCAGGTGAGCGGGCAGGGGAGAGGACAGCGTGGGCCCTCAGCTGGCGCTGGCGGTGGCGTCACCACTGACCCCTACAGGCTCTTCCCCAGCCCTGCCCCTGGGGACTCACATGCACGTTCACCTGGACCTCCATACTCCAAGGCAGAGACCATGTTAGTCCCTAAATAAGGGGTTATCCTCTCAATTTTTATTACCCTAATGTTTAGCCAAGTGGTAGAAAATTGGAGCTAATTTATCATGACTTCCTGCGAATTATAGGGAAAAGCACAGACAGCCGAGCCATTAAAATAAAAACAAATGGAAATATGCAGCAGCCTCAAATGTACCAGCGCCCTCATTACTGAGTTAGGAGGGTTGGGGTGGTTAAGGACCCTTAGTCACGTCACGGAGGCGAGGCGGGGACTGCTCAGGTAACACTGCTGCTCCAGGGGCTGCGAAGGCGGCCAGCACTGGCCTCTTAGGGGTGGGAAAGAGGGGACCACCCCTGCACCTCCTCCCCTTCCCTCCCCAAACCCAGCTGCCGCAGCTCTTGGTCCCGACCCAGACCCAGAATTCGTAGGGAAACACGACAGCCAGCTCTGCAGGAGGAATGTAGTCACCACGTAGTGCAAACACGCACCAATGAAAACGAAAGCTGAAACTAAATAAAGCACAACAAACTGCAGAGAAAAGAAAAGTGAGCGAGCAAGTCGCTGCTCCACCAGGCCCTTGGTGAGAGGACAGGCCGTTCACAAGAGCGAGCAGGATGACCACTGTGCCGGGCCACAGCCGCCCTCGACTCTGGGGTTCCCACAGGACTCAGAGGCAGCCGCGCTTCTGGCTGCGATGCGCAACCAGCCAAGGGAAGGGAGTGGGGGCCGAGCCCCGGAGCCCCGAGCCAGGAGGAGGCCACGCGGTGGATCACACTGGAGGTGCTTCCCCCCGCCCTCCGGCGAAGAGCTGTGACCACCAGCGGCCGGTGTGAACCGGAGCTGCCTGCCAGGAGCTGGTTAGAGCTTCAGCACCCAGGTCTTTCAGGGACGGCGAGCCACCTCTGCGTGGCACACCCAATGCCATGCTCTGGCGGAGAGCAGTGCCCTGCAGAAACCCTCTGGTCTGTGGCCAGAGTAGGGGCAGGAGGCCCCCAGGAGGGAGCAGCAGGAACCCTGTGAAACCCAGGACGTCAGATGCCAGCTAAGGGGCACCCTGGCCTGCGACGACGTTAGGAGCAGAGCCTCAGACCTGCTTGCTGAACTCGGGGGCTGATGTGGGACGGGGCAGCGAGGGGATAGACGACTTAGACACGTGGTGCTCTGGGTTAAATCCGGAACGTCCCACAAAAGCCTGTGGGTCCAGAGGGGGGTCTCGGAGAGATGACTGGCTCTGGGGTGCGGTACCCCTCAGAGTTTGAAGGCACTGCCGTTAGGAGGCGGGTCTGGTCAGAAGAGGTGGCACTGGGGGCGTGGCCGGGGAGGGTGCATCTCCCTCCGGGCTCCTCCTTCTCTACTTCCCGGCTGTCAGGTTGTGAGCAGCTTCGCTCCACCCAAACACTCCCTTGTGCCCTTTCCCCTGGAGCCGGCTGACCACGGACCGAAAGCAGCGGAACGACCCTCCCCTCCCTGAGGTGGCAGGTGCTGGGTATTCTGTCCCAGGGATGAGACATGACAAGATGGTATTTTCCCAACACGGCCACATTTCATCTCTTGTGGCGCATGCTCGTCTCGCCAGGTAACTGCCACCCTCCCATGGACAGTAACCGATCCCCAAATCAGGGCGGGCTGATTCCACGGCTGAAGTAAGATGGTGACTTCCAAGTCCAGGTGGAAAACAGTAACAGAACCTGGGTCTGTTTCTCCCAGGACGCCCCCTGTCAGGGCCCCAGCAGCACTGTCAGGAGCCTCAGTGAGCTCCCAGCTCTTACAGCGGAAATAGTCACCCCAAAACGCATTCGTGGAAGCCCGGGTCCCCATAACTCAGAACGTGACCTTTCTTGGAGGCAGGCGGGCCTTGAATGGGGAGGCAGTTAGCTGCGGAGCTCTCTGTGGAGGGCTGCTTTGCCTGCACAGCGCCTCGGCAGACAGGACCCCCAGGGGTGCCACGAAGGCTGAGACCCAAAGACCCCAAGGAAGTAAGTGCTCCCCACGCCCCACTGGTTACTCATGGAGGTCTGGGGCGTCAGCGGGGGATACTACTAGCAGCCAGCCTGGGCTAGTTTTGCATGGTGACAAACACCCCAGAAGCCTTCGAGGCTGACAAGACTGTGAGTTCCTCTCCCACTCAGAGCTGATTTGATCAGTCTCCAGCCAGACTCAGGCTGCAGGACTGCTCCTCTCTGGAGCACGCCAGGTCTTGGGCCACAGCCACCCTGTGCCGGAGCAGGGCACGCCCCCCCCCCCGAGCGCCTCGTATTGGCTGGCTCTGGGCACCTCGCCGGGCCCAGCTGTAGAGGTGTGAGCATGCGCTCTCTTTCCACACGGTAGACATTTCTGAACAAGAATGCAATCTCCTAATGTATCCCACAAAGCCATGAGATAATCAGAAGACCCAGAGAGCAGCTACTCAGTCTTCAGCATGCATCGAAAAGTCAGACTTCTGTGGCTCTGAGGTGGGAAGAAGGGGCCGCAACTGCTTCTGTGCTTGCAGCTTCTGCCCCAACCCTCTGCCTGACCTGGAGACTTGGGCCCAGAATGGTACAGCTCAGGTGAAGACAGCAGAGCCTCCGACTCACAGGAAGGATGCCAAGTGGCATACCACACCCCGTCTCCGCCCTGGCTGCAGCCTTGGTTGGTTCCTGGCCTGGAAGCCCTCACTGTGCCTTGGTGGACAGGCACTCACACCCAGCCTGACTGCCTCAGACCTGACCACACCGCTGCTGGCCGACCTACAGAAGCAGGGCGCCCTCGCAGCTCCCCCTTGCAGTTCCTGAACCTGATGCTGGGGTGGCAGGGAAGAACCAAAGGTACTGCGCAAGGGGCCCAGGAAATCCACCAGGGGTCATGACAAAGCCTCGGAGCGTAGGAGCAGGGTGAGCTCCTAGGAGAGGGTGGCCCGGAGTGGGGCAGCGCTGCTCAGGATCGCATAGCCAGGCCCTGCAGAGGACCCCACGAGCAGGGTGCAGGCCAGGACTGAGGGGCTGGGAGTCCGGGGCCTCCCGGGAGAGCAGGGGCTGTGCTGGCCAGCAAACTGCATGGAGAGAGTGACACAGCTGTGTGCACACACACACTCAGGTGCTCACACGTGCACGGACATCACCGAGGCTGTGTGTTCCCCATATTGAGCTGATAATGTTAAGGAGAAGAGGAGACTTCACATAAAAACCCTGTTCTTTCTCCAGCTTCTCTCCAGCTGACCTCACCTTTTCCTGGGGCAGCCGCAGCACACGTCCTGCTGCCCCAGTCACACAATGCTGCGCCCAGCATCGGCGTGGCTACCTACTTGCAGCACTGCCTCTGCCCTGGGAAATGCTAGGGACCGAAACACCTTAGGAGGTCAGGCTGGAGCCCATGCTGGGCCCCGTGGGCATCACACAGGCCGCGTCTCTCCCGAAGATGGTAAATGAGCGACACCAGCATCTTCCCAGGCGCTCAGGCCATGGGGTCACCTGTGTCTAAATGGCCAGGGCCACAGGCAGGTCTGCAGCCAGCAGGAGGTAGCCAGGCCTGCTGCCCCCTGGACACTATCCACAGCCAGCCAGCCCCTGGGCTGGTGAGGACAAATCCGATGTGCGTGGTGTGCGAACCTTGGCAGGAATCCCCAATGTGGAGGGTGGCCCTCAAGAAGCCAGTGTGGGCAGGGCCAGGGCAGCGCCTCGGGCACGAGGTGGTCTCCCTGCTGGGCCTGGCCTTGAGAGCATCCAGGACTCAGGAGAAGCGGCCAGTTACCGCTCTCAGGAACAAACACCCAAATGTCCATCTAGCAATGGAACCATAAACATCATCAAATCAGAAAATGAATGCTTGCCACAGCCCTGCTTTGATTGTGCTGGAAAACAGGGGGTCCACCCCACGTGAAGGGGAGAGAGCAGGCCACAGGCCCCCCAGCCCTCTCTCCTGCCTGTGCTCACACCAGACCAAGAGTGCCTGCCCACCACTGTGAGCAGTTCTCTGGGCCAAACATGCGACTCAGGAATTTATTAAACAGCCAGATGTTCCCTCGTTCCGTTCACAGGAGGAAGTTACAGTGGACAAGAAAAATAAGTGCTAAGAACTAATCTATGCAGGCATCAATAGGAAACCCAGTTGGACACACTTCTGACCAACTGCCCTGGCCTGAGAGGTTCTTAGGACTCAGGGCTGAAACAGAACCGTACCGGGTAAACCGAGAGATGCCGTTTACTCTAAACTGGAGGCAGAAAATATTTGTTAAAGAAGACGTAGAAAGACATAAAGTAAATTTTACCACGTGAAGCTAAAACTGCTAATCAACCAAAGACACTACAAAGGAAGTTAAAAAACAAGCCACAGAAAGCAAAATACCTGCACAGACAGGGGATTCGCATCCAGAACACAGAAACAGCTCTTACAAAACCAATTAGTAAAAGACTAACAGCCCCAGAGGGGAATGGGTTTGAATAAGGGTAGAGGCAACTCACAGAAAGTGGAATCCAAATGGCAGATTAACATAAGAAAAACTCAAGCAATCAAGGGAATACAAATTAAACCAATGAAATCCTACTTCTCTTCTTGGAGACTGGCAAAATTTTAGAATCTGAACATCTCAAGGGCTGGTGGGAGGAGTCCCACAGACATTAGGCAGCTGTGGGAAGTGGCTGGGTGCCATCCCTTAGCTTTGAAATGCGCTCAGCCTGGGTCCTGAAGCCGCACTTCCTGATGTGCCCAGTGGTGCAGAGAACAGTAGTCAGAGGAGCACTCTGGCATCGAAGGAGAAAGGCGGAGCGCGGGGAATGTTCCACAGCAATCAGACAGAATCTATTAACCCAGATAAATCTCCAAGTCACTGCTGAGGGCAACAATGGGTTTCGGGACAAGATGTGCCATCTGAGGCCATCTCTTTATGACACAGGAAGCAACTGCCCACCTTCCACCTCCACCCCACGCTCAGGACAAGGAAGAGGGACTGATCTCCATCAGCAGCTGCTGGGGGAACCGGGGAGGGAAGGGGTCAGAGGAGGGTGAGACTCATTTGTGATGTTTTTCTTTCTCACCTGGAGAAAGTGTGCATGACACACTAGTGTAATTATATGTGTGTGGATGCATTTGTCTGTATGTGTCTCTTCCCCTCCAAAATCCTACCACTGAACTGGAGAAGGCGTAATCCACTCATCCAACAGATACTTAGTGCCAGCTGCAGGCCAGAGGATCACTTTTTCTTTAAAGCAAAAATGGAGCCATCAATATAGTTGTCAGTCACAGTCACCAGCGGACGTCCTTCAGGGGGTGGGGTGACAGATCTGTATGCAGGAGACGAAAAGGGGCATAGGGAAGGTGACAGCCACCCCGAGGGCACTGGGTGGCAGGAGGTGCCCAGCCGTCCCAGGTGTGCCCTGAGCACCCAGCAGGGAGCCAGGAGGGACCTTGGGCCAGGTCCCACCTCCGGAGGGGCATCAGGCTGGGCCTTCTGCTTCCAACACACCTGGTCTCAGGTGAGAAGCGTGAGGCCTGCAGGTGAGGCCTCGACCCATGGCAGGTTCTGCAGATCAGATGAGCACAGGTGTGGGGTTCCAGCCCAGCTGGAAACCTACTGGAGTTGGGGTGTGTGGAGCCCACTTCCCCCTTCCGCTGACACTGTTCCCTGCTGGGCCTCTCAGGCTGGCCATGCAGGGGATGCTGGCTCCACCCCGCCTGTGAGCTGAGGCCTCAGCTGTCCAGCCCTCCCCACTCCCTGGCTGCGGTGACTGGCTGATGGGCCAGCTGTGTGGGCCCACCAGAGCCTGGGACAGGCCGGGAGATGCTAGCTGGAGCTCCGGACGTTCAGTTTCCCGAACTGACAAATGGCCCTTCCACTTCAGCAGGTCTAGCCTACTTCAGTCTCGCTCCCAGCAAAGCCTGCTAGTCCAGCTGGTTGTCATTAAAATTTCAAAAGGATTGTGCAGCCCCAGGCTCCATGTGGGTCTTCAGAGTCACTGCCTTGCCCAGCCCTTTGCTGTGCAGAGCTGGGGATGCCAGGCATTAAATTTCAAACTGCCTTCTGCAGCCCTAAAGCCACAACAGTTAATGCACATCAGCTGGGACAGGTCGCGATATCATCAATCACACCTTTCCCTTCAAAAAAAACATTTTTTAAAAAACTCATTTGGTATAGAAATAGGCCAGGACAAGTCAGCACTTCCTAATCAGCCTGAGAAGTCTGGAAAAAGGAGTGGGGGCTCAGCAGCTCTAACCACAGAACAGCAAGACCCCCGAAGCAACTCCAGGAAGCAGGCACACAAATCAAGGCAAATCCTCCTGGACAAATCCTCCTGCTTCCCAAGGAGAGCGGTCAAGAGGACCTTCTCGAGCTCTGGCTGTTGGCCTGCTCAGAGCTGCACCCTCGCAGCCTGGCCTGGCTGCCTCTGTGTTCCTGGCCCCTTGCTCCAAAGCCAAACCTGGTATTGGGCTCAGGTCCCTTCTGATGCAACACTGGACCCCAGAAACTGAGGTGCACCCTGATCTCAGACCCGCCCCGGCTATGCGCCAGGCCCAGCCCGGGGGCCTGGCTCCAACCCTCCAGACTGCGCACTGTCCTCAGCTCCGACTCACTCGGCCTCTGCCCACCCATGTGGCCTCTTCACACTTGCACGGCCCCTGGGACGCTGGCAGGCCTCTGCAGACCTCCACTTCCACCCCAGCCTCCCACAGCCCAGGCCCAGGCCCCCACAGGAGCCCTGGATGGGGCAGCCAGGCAGGGGGCCCCCGAAGTCCCCACCTTGAAGTCTCCCTCCGTCCTCTGAGCTCCAGACGCCCAAGAGCCTGTGCCACCGGGCAGCCACAGGGGTTTCTGTCCTTGGCCTGACACTGGCCAGCGGCCTCCACCTGCACAGAGACCACCCCAGTGGCTGCAGGGGGACCAGAGCCCCACCACCCCACAGCCCACTCACAGCTCCTCCACTCCCCCAGCTCGGATCTCAGCCTGTTCTGGCCCTGGTCGAACCAAGCTGAAGCCCTCAAGATGATCTCTGCTGACTTCCCATAGCTCCCCACTTCTTCCCATTCAGGTCTAAAGCCAGATCCCCCCTCTTCAAAGGCCCTTCCTAGCTAAAGCAGCCCCTCCTCAATCCCTCCCTCTGGACCCTCCTTTTCTTCCCAGTGTTTTCTGTGTTGACATTACATTCATTTGGATTTGTCCCTCTCATGTCTGTTCTCTTTGTGCCCCCACTGGAATAAAAGTTCCCGAGTCCCCCTTCCACTCTGTAGCTTCCCAGCAGGGGACTCTCGCTCCCAGTGGTGGACGTCATTGGCTGACCCACTGACTATGCGGCCGCTCTCGCCTTGGCAAAAGTGGGTCAGCAGTGACTGAGCCCTGCCACCCATCTGAGCCTCCACAGTGGCCACAGAGCTATTTAAAAACGCTGACCGATGGAAGGAGCACGTGGGCAGGTGGGGCGCTGCATAACCAAGCAGGTAGCCCTCACGCGGGAGGTGGGAGCGTGCCTGCCGGAGTCCAGCTGAGACGTGCCTCACACCCACTCAGCACCCCAGTGTTGCTGAGGAGGGGGACCCCGCCCCATGAACTCCTAGGGGTGCAGGCTGGGGGAGGAGGGAGCACGCCTTCCAGAGGGATTGCACCTCCCTCTGTTGCCACCTAGCTCAGCTCCCGGGCGGCTGGCACACAGTAGGCGCTCATTCTCCCTGTGTGTTGTGGGACGGGCAGCTCACTTGCTGCACTGACATGTGCAAGCAGGCACCACAGGGCACAGGGCACAGCAGGCTGTGGACAGCCGCCCACCCTCTCCCTCTCCACCTGTGAGTCCAGGTCTGGGCGCAGCAGGGTGTTCAGCAGAATCTGGATTCCACCCACTGGATGCTGGGGAACCCCCACCAGGCGTGACAACCAGAAAGCGGGGCAGAACTGCTTCCCACTGAGAGCACGGGAAGAACCCCAGATGGGTGTGAGCCAGCTTCCTGGCTGGCCTGATCCCAAATCCATCCGTGGGGCACTGGTTAAAAAGCACAGGTGCGGGAGATTCTGATCGCGGGGTGGGACCCCAGGGCTCCGGGCAGGAGACAGCGGCCTGACCCCCGCCCCGCGGCCCCAGCACCTGCTGCCCAGTGCCACCCCTCCGAGTACGGGCGTGGCTCTCCCGCCCTGGTCCCGCGAGCCCGTGGCGCGCTCCCCTCCGCACCTGTCCTGCACAGGTGGGGCTCTCACCACTTTCCGGTTTCCTGGGGAGGCTCCTCTGCGCCCACCTCTTCCACCCAGGCTGGAGGAGGGCCAGAGCCGACTGTCCGCCCTCCACACCCGGCCCCGTCTTCCCGGGAAGATCAGCCCTCGAGTGCCAAACCGTCCCTGGGCGGTGAAGTCGGCCTCCTTTCCCTGCTCCGGGTCCCGGCTGTGCCCCATAGCCGTCCCCATTTGTTGGATGCGGAAACTGAGGCACAGTGAGCGCAACGGCCGTGGCACCGGGTCCTGTGGCCAGCAGAGCCCAAACCGGAGCTGCCGACCCCAAAGCCCCTCTTCTGAGCACTGCGCGCCCTGCCCTTGATCCAGGACAGATCGCGCGACTCTGCCGCAGGAGAAAGCCAGAGAATGAGTCCCGGAGCGCAGGGCGAGCGCGGGCGCGGGCGCGGGCTCCGGCACAGCGGCGCCCCCAGCCCGGCCCGCGTCCGGCCGGGATCCGGGCCTCCCCGCGGCGCACTTACCTTGCGCCGAGCCTCGGGAGGCGGCGGCGGGGTCCCGGGCCCCGAAGGCTCGCAGCAGCGAGCGCAGCGGCGCTGGCCAGCGGGCGCGCCCCCCGCCCCGGCCGCGCATGGCGGAGGTGGCGGGCACCGGGGCTGCGTCCGCCCGGGCCACGGAGCCGCGCGGAGTCGCGCGGAGCCTGGGCTCGCGCGGCCAGAGCGGGGCGGGGCGGGGCCATCGCGGGGGCGGGGCCACCACGGGCCGCCCCTCGGCCGGCGGGAGGGCGGGGTGGCGGTGACCTTGGCCTCTGCAGACGCCGCTCCGACCCGGCCGGACCGCCGGGACCTCCGCGCTGCCGGACCTGGCGCGGGCGCCCCTGGGCTCACCCCCTCACCCCAGGAGGGGGGGACGCCGCGCCGGCCGAGGCAGCGGGAGCTGGGGCCCGTGCTCCTGTCCTCCTCCCCTTCCTCCCATCCGCTCTTTCAGGCGAACGCTACCGCGGCCCTCTGCTTCCTAAAGGCAGAAACGCGGGCTCCGAGATGAAGTGGTTCCGCAGCCAGCGCGGGGAGGCCCAAGGCGGCTTTCCAAGCCCGGCTGACGTCGCGGCGCTTCTACAGTTTGGCTGTCTGCCCAGCACACAAGTGTGCTCAGGCGAACTCCTACTTATCCCCCAAGACCCTGGCTTGGCATCCCTCCTTTCCACTGCCTTTCCTTCAGCCTCCCTCTTCTCTTCCTGCGCCTTTGGTTTTCCCTTTCCCAGGCCGCGGTCATGCCGAGAAAGTTACTTGCCCCAACCCACTGGGCCTGGGTTATACAGGACAGGCTTTGGCTTGGACCTCGGGGCATCTGTTCTGCAGCCTCCCCCAACCACGCTGCTGGTGACAGCATTTTCATGCACACGCGCGCACGCGCACACCAGCCCGGCTGTCCAGGGCAGAGAGGTGCTGCCCATCAGGGTGCGGCCACGCTGCGGACCCGCAGGCCAGCAGCGCCTTGTGGCCCCAGCCTCACAGGTCTTCGGCCCTCGGCAGAGCTCGCTGACGATGAAGGTCACAGTCACCTAGGAGGAAAGCAGCTGGGCTCTCAGAGTCAGTCGGTGAGAGCCTTCTGGAAACGCTGGAGGTGGGCCGCACACTGCGCAGGCGCCAAACCCCAGGGCGCTGTCCGCTTTGAGGGGTTTCTTAGGGGCTGCTGCTGCTGGGGCTCGCTGGATGAGTCCCGCCTCGAGCACCCCAGGCCCGAGGTTCAGGGCCCCGCACCGCAGGAAATGATAAACACAATAAAACGGTGAACTGATAAACTGCACAGGTTCCACTTCAGTACGTTATTTTTTTTAGAACAAAAGCAATCTTTATATTTTTAAATGCACTCCAGGTTACTGGGCTGCGATGAAGAGGATAGGATCTGGAGGAAGGATCGTCACCGTGTGCATGGGCGCACGCGTGTGTGGTCGCGCTCTGTGGCACACCGAGACTGTTTCCCCTCCAGAAAGCTAACAGCAGAGATCTCCACGTCCATTCCCAGGCCAGGAGAAATTCAGGGTAACCCTGCAGCAGTCAGGCGGATGAATTCTTTGAAGTCTTTGGTTTCCTTGTAAAAATCCAGGAGACCTTTGCACTCTCTCTGTGCACATAACAATCTCCTCCCCTGGACCAGGGACACTGGCCTCCGAGTCCCGGGTTGCCCGGGGCCTATGGAGGACAAGAGGCCCCAAGTGGGGGGGTACCCTCTTGGCCGGCTAGGCCCCACTTCCGGTTCTGTACTGGTTTCCCTCCTCCTTGCGTCGTCTTTGTGCTTCTGGGTCATCGTGAACGCTAAGGTCCCACCGCAGCGGAATTTTGAGTCACTGGTGGCTGCCCCACATCTCGGGGTCAAGGTCGACGTCCCCGGTGCCCACTGTGGGCCAGGTGCTGGGCAGGTGCTGGCAGTGTCGCTGTCTCGGACCCTCTCAGCCCGGCTGTTCAGCACCTTAGAGAGGCGGATGCGGTTCAAGTTCACCCAGAGGCCCCAAGACCGATTTTCAGAGCAGACTGCTCTGGTGAGTTTCGCCTCCGACCTCGGGATTCTCAGCTGCCTCTGGGTCGGATTTGGGGCGGGACACCTCCTGTTGGATGGACGACGCGGGTCAGCTCTGCCTGCGGGTACTGAGGGACGCGCGGGAACCCAGTCCTTCCTGGAATCTGCGCCTCGAAGTGGCCCGGGTGCCCTCCAGCGGCCACTAGGAGAGGTGCAGCGGAGCGTGCCTCGGGCTCCCTCTGGCATGGGGGGGCAAACAGCGAGATGCAGCTGCTGGACCCCTTTCAGCTCCTGAACGTCACCCAGTTTCTCACTCCAGTCCACAAGTGTCCACATTTCTTTCCCTCGGCCTCTGTGTCACTTCCCTCGGACTGTCCTTCCTGCCACTGAGCTGATCTTCCCGAGCCCAGACACACCTGTGTCGCTCTCCTTCCCCACACTTCCCACCCCGCCCGGTGCCCGAGGCCAGCACCCAGCACGGCGACCCTTCAGGAGCAAGAGGGAGAGAGGGAAGCAGGAAACAGGTGTAACCGGGACAACTCCAGGCAAGCAGGGCAGGGGGCCACCCTGCTGCAGGTGGGAAGGAGAAGGTTTGTTTCTCGAGCCCCTCTCCTGGAGGTCAAAGATCCACCCCCTCGGCACCGCAGGGCTCAGGGCATTTCCCGGGTTGTGCCGAGTCCCCACAGAGCTCCAGGTCACAGCCGAGGCCGAGACCGAGTCCTTGAGGCCGAGAGGCGCTGGGCGGGCCCATCCTTCCCCCACCGCTGGTGTCCTGGGACCGAGGTCGCCTCCCACTGTGGCTGCAGCCCCGCCCCCGCCTCCCTGTCCCGCGGCCGCATCTGCCGCGCAGACTCGGGTCTCAAGGAAGGCAGGGTGGCCACGAGCTGTCCCACAGGGTACCGAGGTGCCCGGTCCCTGTTTGCTGAGATCCTTGTGGATCTGGCGAAGAAGGGATCCAGAGAAGCAGGGTGATGTCCACATGAGACGCGGGAGGGACACAAAAGCTTGTGCGAGGGGCAGCTGTGGGGAGGGGCAGCAGAGAAGTGCAGGCGCTGCAGAGGTGCCCAGGCGCGGTCCCGGGGCTGGAACCCTGGCCGGTGCAGGGCCGGAGCCGCGGGGCTCAAACGCGGGCCCAGGCTAGGACACCCTGCACAGCCAGGAGACGGCGCCCTAACCCTGCTGCCAACAGGAGGCAGGAGCCGCTTCCCACCCGAGCCCGGCTCCGGCGCCTCTGCCCTGGGTCTCCGTCCTCCAGTCCGGCCTGGGACCGGTCATGCAGGACCCGGCCGGGCCCAGGCCTGAGGCAGACGGCTCCGCTGGGCCGGACGGTGAGCGGCAGCGGCCCTGGTGTTCCCCAGCCCCGGACTCCTTGTCCCGTACAGGACCACGGAGTACGCGATTCAGCCTTCGCAGGCCACGTGGTCTTTGGGCTTGGAGTGCAAAGGCAGCTTTTGCAGTGCAAACCGATTTGATCCACTGGCTGCACGAAGGTCTACGCCCCTCTGGGAATGTGCTGAGAGCCTACTGCCTACCAGCCCTGGGCTGTGATGCGGAATGGAAGCCAGGGTCCCTGAGGACGGCCGACACCAGCCCTCTCACTTTCAAGGAGGAAACTGCGGCCCTGAGGACCGCGGTCCTGTTCAGCAACTATTTTGCTTTTTCAGTGGTACCTGCGACGAATGCCACTGACTCGCGCCCTCTAGTGGCCGAAGGGCGTCACAGCGGGGTTCTCAGTTTCGGCAGCAATGCGGTTCCCACTCGGGCAGGGCAGGGCAGGGCAGGGCAGGGCAGGGCAGGGCACCTCGCGGATGCGGAGGGAGGGCAGCCGGCGTCCGGGTCTCGCCTGGCCTCGCCTCTCCTCAGCTCCCTCCACAGCGTCGGACACCTCGGACACCCAGCAGTCAGGTTGCCGGGCTGCAGCCCTGACGGACGCAGGCTCACTAGCTGGCACTGCCCGCGCTGGGCCCTGGGCCCACGGCTCCGCTGTCCTGACACCGACCCGTATCTCTGTTGCTCTGTCTCTGCCTCTTCTCCCTACGCTTTGTCCCATCTTGTGTCTCTGCCTTTGTCTCTCTGATTTCATCCCCTATTTCTCCACGTCTTGCTGTCCCTGTCTCTCTCTGATGTGTGAGGAGCTGGGCGGACAGCAGGAGGAAGCGCCTGCACCTCTCCGGGGTTCTCCATCCAGTCGCACCCCCGATGGCGGTCTCGCAGAGGCCAGCCCAGGCCCCAGCTCCCTAGGAGGGGACCTCGCAGACCTCACTCCCTGCTCTTCACTCACCCCACATCCTGCTGCCTCTGGAAGCTTCAGAAAAGCATGCGATCTTTTCACCAAACTATGCTGAGGACAGAGGCCGACTCCTGGCCCCCACGCAGCTCCTGGTTGGGGGCTGGGGACTGAATGGGGTACGATTCCTGCCTCATGCTCTAAAGTGTCTTGCTGGATCCAAAAGTTCAAGTGAGTCTTCCAGTTTGTTCTATCTCTGTTGGTTTTGATAAAATATACTTTTTAAAAAAGAAAGTGAGATGATGACTCTCATACACCCTGTAGTGGTTCCTTCTCCTCAGAGGATACATTCCAAGATCCCTAGGGGGTCCTAAAATCACAGATAGCACCGAACCCTTTATATATGACATTTTTTCCAATACTTACTCATAATAAAGCTAAATTATAAATTAGGCACAGTAAGAGATAACAGCAATAACTAATTGATAGTACAGAATCATTGACGTTTTAAGTAAAATGACAACTACTGAAGCATAAACTCTGGAATCCTAATGTCGGCTGATCTGTAACCCAGTTGGCTACTAAGTAACTAATGAGCAGGTGGCATATACAGTGTGG